>NC_142683.1:13832500-13949282 GCF_964200805.1 Pocillopora damicornis | reverse complement strand
AACCCTTAGCCACACTCCTGTTAAAGGGCCTGGGAACCAAGCACGCAACTGTAAAAATGGACTATCAAATATCAATCCAGAAAAATGATCTTTTTTGTTTTTTCTACATTTTTAAACCTTAACATAAAAAAGATTGACAACAATAATAGGATTTTGTTGTCATTACGACTTCAGTCTCTCAGAGAAGTGGGGGATAAGTCCGTGGAGGAAAAAGATCACATTAGCTATGACCATATTGGTCCAAGTTCAGGTGATGTCAAGAAGGTCATTGACTTCTATAACTGGGAAGCCAAGCATAGGGAGGGTAACATGTATTGCAATCTTGGCAATGCTAATATCCATCTGGGTAATTTAAAGGATCACAACTTACATCTTAAAATAGCTGAAGAAGTAGGAGACAAGCATGAAGAGGGTAACGCTTATTGCAATCTTGGCAATGCTAATTACAAACTAGGTGATTTCAAAAAAGCCATAGAGTACCACAACCTACATCTTAAAATAGCTAAAGAAATAGGAGACAAGCATGGGGAGGGTGGTGCTTACGGAAATCTTGGCAATGCTTATTACAGTCTAAGTGATTTCAAAAAAGCCATAGAGTACCACAACCTACATCTTAAAATAGATAAAGAAGTAGGAGACAAGTATGGGGAGGGTGGTGCTTACGGCAATCTTGGCAGTGCTTATTACAGTCTGGGTGATTTCAAAAACGCCATAGAGTTCCACAACCTAAATCTTAAAGTAGCTAAAGAAGTAGGAGACAAGCATGGGGAAAGCAACACCTATGGCAATCTTAGCAATGCTAATTACAAACTGGGTAATTTCAAAAAAGCCATGGAGTACCAAAACCTACATCTTAAAATAGTTAAAGAAGTAGGAGACAAGCATGGGGAGGGTGTTGCTTATGGCAATCTTGGCAATGCTAATTACCTTTTGGGTGATTTCAAAAAGGCCCTAGAGTACCACAACCTACATCTTGAGATGATTAAAGAAGTAGGAGACAAGAATAGGGAGGGTTGTGCTTATGGCAATCTTGGCAATGATTATTACGGTATGGGTGATTTAAAAAAAAGCCATAGAGTACCACAACCTACATCTTAAAATAAGTAAAGAAGTAGGAAACAAGCAAGGGGAGGGTTATGTTTATGGTAATCTTGGCAAAATGTATCAAACTCTAGGAGATTTGAAAAAGGCCGACGAGTCATACAAGCTAATGCTTGAAACTGCCAAAGAGGTCGCAGACAAATTCTTGGAGGCAACGGCTTATTATTCATTAGGATGCGTTTCTGAGTTGCTGGGTCGACTGCTCAAAGCCGTTGAACATTACCAAGCTAGCATAATCTTATACAATTCCTTGAGAGTACTTCTAAAATCAAAAGATGAATGGAAAGTTAATTTTCGAAATCAGTATCAAATTGCGTACACGGGTTTGTGGAGAGTTCTAGTAGAACAAGGTAATATGGATGAAGCCTTGCTTGCTGCTGAGAAGGGACGAGCTCAAGCTCTGACCGACCTTATGGAATTCCGTTTTTGTGGTGGAACAAGTCAGCACAAGAAAGGATATGAAGATTTAGCGGTTTTAAAAGACGTTCCATTAAACACTGTCTTTCAAGCAGTGGACGGAGCTAGCGTCAGTCTTTGGGTTGTGTCCGAAGGAAAACAAGTTCAGTTAAGACAATGTAAACTGAATAGTTCTGTTTCAGGGAACAGTAGAGCCAGCCAGTCCTTTAAGTCGTTCATACTCGGTGTCTATACACAACTTGGTGTTCGTTCTAATGTGAGATGCGAGAATCGATCTTTGGATGCTTTGAGGGAGAACCGTTCAAAAGTGGATGAGAAAACTAAAGAAGACAACTCTCAACCTTCCATCGAATGCTTAAGCACTTTGTATGATACCGTCATGAAGCCAGTGGCTGACCTGCTTCAAGGGGATGAGTTACTCATTATTCCCGATGGACCCCTGTGGCTCGTTCCTTACGCCGCACTCAAGGATGGTAATTCTAAATATCTGTGTGAATCGTTCAGAATCCGACTCGCTCCATCGTTAACAAGTCTTAGACTCATTGCCGATTGCCCAGATGATTATCACAAAAGCAGTGGTGCTTTACTAGTAGGAGATCCGTGGGTAGCCGAGGTTACTAACAGCAACTCCTCGAGCAGCTTCCGTGTGCTAAAGAAGAAGTAGAAATGATCGGAAAAAAGTCTGAATATCACGCCAATCACTGGCAGACAGGCCACGAAACGTGAGGTGTTGAAAAGACTCAGTTCCGTTTCCTTAGTTCACTTTGCGGCACACGGATGGATGGAAACTGGCGAAATTGCTCTGACACCTGACCCACACCGAAGATCTACTGTGCCAACGGAGGAGGATTACATTTTAACAATTGGAGATGTGTTGAATGTTCAACTTCGCGCCAAACTTGTTGTGCTTAGTTGCTGCCACAGTGGTCGGGGCGAGATCAAGGTGTGGTTGGCATTGCGCGCGCTTTTATGGGGGCTGGTGCTCGGTCTGTTGTGGTGTCCCTGTGGGCGATCGATGACGAGGCTACTCTCGAGTGAATGAAATGCTTTTATCAAAACCTTGCAAAAGGTAAACCTGCAAGCGAATCACTGAACCTGTCCATGAAAAGCCTCAGAGAATCAGACAAGTTCCGTGACATCAAATACTGGGCGCCTTTTTTTCTAATTGGAGATGACGTCACTCTAGACTTCATGGCAAAGGAAATATAAAATCACATAAATGAAAAACTTTTTTCTTTTCATCTCAAGAGAAAAAGAATGTAGGAACGTGGAAGGGTACGCGTTTTTCTATTTTGGCAATTTTTGGCAATTTTTAAAAACTATTTTACTTTTTGCGAAGTAGAACTTGAGATGTGTAACTTTACTTTCATGAAGAAATAAAAACAGGCTTTCATTATATTTTGATCAGTGGAATTGTCTTTTTTCTTACCTTAGCAAATTTAAATGTTTGCGAAGAGAACGAAATGTAACGAGGCTTCTGCTATGAGTGCCTGCAGTAGTTGCAGGTAATTACGAGGTTTTCGTTTTCGCCAAAATAACAGTTAGCTCTAATCCTGCTTTACAAATAGTTGTATGCAAAACAATTTAAAGGGTTTTTTTTCCTTGTACGTTACCAGGAGCTTCTCCACTGGGTTTTAATTACGTTTACATTCTAAGCTTTTAGTAAGCAAAGAAACTTCGTCATTGCAAAAGTTGGCGAAATGTTTATTTCCAAAAATTTTATTTGCAAAATTTGCAGCAAAATGTCATTTAAACTTGGATGAATTTTCTACATCATAAATTACTTTGGTACAACTTGAGATTATCTTTACAAAAAAAAAATTGATTATTCTCTTTTTTAATCCATTTAAATGTAATCTAATTCTATCACTGCCAAGATTGCCATTCTAAGCTTAATTTAAAAAAGTAACCATCAGAGGCGATGGGTTACTGACCATATTTTTGAGACATTAGACCTGCCTCTAGGGGTGTAGCCAGCCTCTTGTCCCGTAGGCCCAGCCTACAATTGTTTTTTGCCTGCTTGATTGTTATAATATGACTCTTGCAAGTTTTGAAACTAAAATTGAACTTTCTTAAGGAACAGGTCTAGAGCAAGTTAAAATGCTGGCTACAACCCCGTTTTTAACCAAATGAGTTTGGTCAATTTTTGTCCGTTTTATCAAACACCTATCTCTTCGTTTTAAAGAACCACGGCAGAGAGGTAAATAATTGTCCTTATAATCTAAACAAGGAAACAGCGAAGCAGATTTCACTTTTAATTTATGTGACACGGAATTTGTTGTTTCTAGTAGAAAATATTTACACCCATAAATGAGAGAAGCAATTATTTGAGTGAAATGGTTCGTAAATAAATGGAAACCCAGTCCGTAGTTGAAAAGGTTCAGGGCTTCGGGAGAGAAAATTTTTGAAAATTCCCTCTTCAAATTATTTTCTGTGCTTTAAATTTACCCTAGTATAATATGAAGATATCTTCCTTACATTTAAGAATTTTTACTTAGGTTTTCAGAGCACGTTCTGAAATTGGACTACATTATGTGGTCAAAAGTTTAAGATATACTGTATCACAGCTGTTTTAGAAGAAATTTTTGTAAAATCAATCAATGATTTTGCAGATTTTCGTAACTACCATTGATTTATGCTGGTATAAAATGTAATAGTTAACCTCGCGCATGGTTGATTATGATGTAACGTAGGATTTTAAAAAGACAAGCTGGAACAATTTTAACTAAAGATGCTTTGTATAATGTCAGTGTATTTCGTGTGAAGTGTGTTGATACTATTTTTGTTTACAGTTGAAGATAATTATTCATTTACCTTAGTTTAATCAACTCATGAACTCCGAAGTTCTAAAGAAAAATTCTCCCAACTGACAAGAATGAGTTTCTTTGTTGCATCATTCCGAGAATTTGTTGTAACATTACGTTTCGGGCAAAAAATTATCGTCCAGTTTAAATTTTCTCTAGTTCTTATTGAAACCATCTTTGTCGGTGTATTAATTTTGTGAGGAGAATTTAAATTATGATCAATCTTGGGAGTAAATGGGTTCATTTTAGTGTCTCCGTCTAGCGCGTATTTTACTTAAAGCCTTGGCAATGAAATGCAGTTTCTATTGTAATGAACTTTTTCTTACATCTTTGTGTAAGAGAAGTACACAGTATATAAAATAAAAAAAACTGCGGTGGTTTTCATTGTGTGTCTCCATATTCTAAGGATTCACGTGAGATGCTGAGAGAACAGATCTTATGGGGACTTCAATCCTTGTTTTGACCCGCATGTACCAAGTTCATAATCTGTGCAGGTCACTGAGTACTAACTTTCTATGTTTCAAGCCCCCACCCACTTAACAAACGCGCGTCGTCTATTTGATTGATCATCGTTCTCCATATTGTCACACGGTTTAGAACGCCGACGGACGTGTTTATACTGTTACATGTGTGCACCTTTTTTACCTTTCTCCTCACATAAGTTTTTACACCTTTTCACATCTGTGTATCGCTTTTTTCTCCTTCCTTTGGTTCCTCTCTTTTCTCGATCGTACTTTTCCTCTATCCCATCTTTACGCGCACTACTTTCATCGGCCTTAAATTTTATTTTTCTGGGCGCTTCATTAGACGCGACTATCTCCTTGTCTGTTTTAATTTTCATTCGTCTCAATCCTCGTGTAACGTCAGGCTTCTTTCAACTCATGTACCTCCTTACCCCCCTCCTCTCCCCCCCCCCCCACCCACTCAGAGTAGTTGTTATCATGCCTATTTTTTGTCCGCATTAGGATGGTGTCCTCTTGACGTCATCTCCAGTGAAATCTCGGTTTTCCTTTCAATTGATTCCCGGTCCACAGGGGTCAGGTACTGGTGTTTGCTCTCCTCAATCCTCTCTTTATAGTTGCAGTTATAAAGCGGAGCAGTTGCAGTTATAGAGCTCTCTCCAAGTCTTCGCGACATAATCGATGCATTTTGTTGGAAACGAATCCTTCAATGTCCAAATGAAGGCTTCTACTGATTGGGAATGGGTTAAACTCTTGTCCGGGGTCCACCTACATCACGAATCCAAGATGGCGGCAGGCCAATCTATGGACGACTCCACAGGGTCGGTGGCCGCCATCTTGGATGTAGACCCCGAGAAGACCGTGGGAAAGAGTTTGAACAAGATAATTAAGAAAGATTAAGTGACTGTAATACTTCCTAAGAGGCAGTCGATAACAACTTGCGGGATTCATTATGAGCAAACACGTTCCATCAATTATGTTTCCCTTAGACATACAAACAGGTTTAAGTCCTGCTAATCCAATTCCATTTCATTTTTATTACTGAGACTCCTTATATTTTTATTTGCTTGCTCTTTTTGTCGCGTACATGTTTAAACGGAACTAGTTCAGTGTTTAAACCAATAAAAGGTGAGGTTGATTCAAAGGTTTTGCGCATCCTCAATGCACTAATTTACTGTGCATAATCACCTTGAAGAGCGATTAACTCCAGGAAGCGTCATAAATATTCGTGTCAATCAGGAGACTCTTAGGCGAGAGTCATCGTTTATTACTCTTGAGGTTGCCGAGTGGTCAATCTTTGCAGGAGCGAATCAGAGCTCTAGCGATGAAACAATCAATTGCTTATAACCTTACCTGAACTGATTAACAAGGATCTTTGTATTCAATATTTCACTTACTTATACCATAAAAGAATGAACAATATGTATAGTTTCGCCGTAGAAAGAAATGAAAAGGAGTATATGGACAGTTTCACTGTTTGCAGTGATTCAGGCAACAACTCAACTAACAAGTTGTTCAATCAATTGATTTATGCAAACGGTATTTCACTTTCGTCAAACGCTTAAACATTAATTCATAAGCTCAAATTCCGTCATAAAAAGTACACTAATCTGGAAGGAAACCGCTTTGTATGGAACATGAACTCGAAAGACTGGGAAAGAAAGGGAATCTGGTTTCAAAAAAGGGTATAAATATCTTGAAATTTTCCTCTTAAGGAATGATTATCGGAAAATACATCTAAATGATGTTTACAAGGGTTGTCTCAGCTGAGGAGTATCTTTGAGTAGTTTCCTTCCCAAGAAGCTGAGAGGTAGTGAGGTGTGAAATATTTCGCTGGAAAGCTAATGGAAGGTAAGCTGAAATAATATATCAGCATTAGGGAAATCTGTATCGATCGTACACGATAGTCTGTTGATCAAAGTTGAAACCAACCACAAGTCCTACATACGTAAACGCTCATTGAACTTACGACGAAGGCAATTTAAAGGTGTGTTATCATATTTACCATAACAGCTGTAATCTCTTAGATTCTCAATAATAAAAATTAAGTTAAAAAATTACCGTATGTTCGGTTAAAAGTGGTGATGTCTTTCGACCGCTTAGGGGTGCAGCTGATATCCATGGGAAACTCTTTCTAATATATTTCAATCAGCCGATTGCTACTGGCACTTTTTTCCAGACGGACAAAGACAAAGAAATCTGTATTATGTAAAACTCCTAGCGCTGGCTTTTAGCTTGTTGTTGATATGGCAGCCAGTTGGAGCATATTAGTTTATACATGGTTCGTGATTTTGCTTACTTCCTGGACCGATCCACTGCATATCTGTGCAAGACAGATACGGCTTTCCCTTTTTCAGTGGATGTCACAATGATGTGTCTGGCTTCCCTATGTGTTTTCACCGACCGCTATCTCTATAGCTGCCCTTCAGAATGCTCCGCAATTTCCCGGTTACAGGGCAATCATACATCAGCTCAAATACGTTCCTTTATTTTAGACTTAAAGAATCCTTTTGACCGACGCCTTGTTTCGATATGTCAAGGTAGTGGTTTCTATCAAATCTTTGTCATCTTGGTACGTAATTGTTTGCTTGACAATATGCTTCATTCTCAGAACTTTGGTTGTTGGATTTTTAAATTACACCAGAATGAACTCTTTAAAGCAGAAATATGCCATTTACATTTTTGTCGTCTCTAAACTGACAGTGTTCGTGTTTTTCATTGTTACTTTTACCAATCTCATGGTTACCCGTTTGGCCCTGAGTGTGGAAACCCGCGTAATGCATAAAACAGATTGAGCTATAAACTCGCTCGATTTGGATATCATAAACGGACTGCTGTAGGTCTTTGGTGCAACCACTTTTAGAATTAGGGTGGTGAAATTCTTTTGAGAAAAGTTTTTCATCAACGACAGGAATATTCTTTGCTTTCATATGCCTTTGGAGTGAGAAAGATAGCGAAAATCGAAAGGGGCACATTCTCGACCTCAGAGCCACCCGTTTTCGCTTTCTCTGACCACATGAACAGCTCATTAAAATGATTGCACCCGCACGGAGCGAAAGAGATTGTTTCCTTCTTTTTTATTTTACAATTTCCGCTGCTTGTTGCTACCGCCTTACCTCTTATGTAGATCAGTTTTTTAGCGATTCGATATCGTTTGAGCTAAACATTTTAATTGTTTTGTTTTGTTAAATGTACTAAATTTGTAGAATTTATTACCTTGTTTTGAATGTCAATGTTGGAACAGTACGACGCATGAAAGAAGCTAGTGTGTATTGTAAACCTCAAAGCCATAATTCGTCATACCACGCAAAAGAAGTTCTCCACTTCCGGTTTTCTGTGTCATGTACTTCAAGTTTGCACAGAATCTTGGTCCTAAGGTTTTTCCCTGACAAAACAACTCCCAATAAAAGGCAGCATCGCTTTCCGCAAGTTCACAGTTTAAATCGTTTTCTCGAGATTTTTCGTTCGTTGATATTTATGTTCAATTTCATTTGGACCTTATTAATCTTACTGAATCCCTTTGAAACATTCTCATAACGGATTGAGGTGGCGAGGTTGGGGAAAACGCTTATAAAACAGTCAAACGTCGCATCTGTATATTCAACAGGGTAAGACTCTACATGGTTATAAAGGATTTGTATACATTAGGTAAATGCCTTTATTTTGAGCTTCTCTGTCAAAATTAACACTTTCAAGTGTTTTTGAAATCTTTTTGGATTTTCTTTGATTTCTGGTGGTGTGATACTCTTCTACAACTACAAAGAATTGCTAACTTAATTGGAACACTTCGTTGCAGTGAATTGCCGTCCAGCGTTATTTTAAAACTTACCTTAAAATGCTAACGAGTTCACAAAAAAAATTGCAGAGGAAAAGAAACGGTATTTACTTAAAAAAAAAAAGAAATAATAAAGTTGTAAATTTAGTGGGATTTAGCAATGGACATTCTACGCGGTGGTGTAAGGTTTTTGTATACTGAGTAAAAATTTTTATTTTGAACTTCTCAGTTGTTGTTTTCTCCTCCAATTTTTTTTTTAACTTATCCTAATTCTCTTTTAATTCTGGTTATGAAGGCACAGAATTACAACTGCCGAGGATTCTAACTTTTACTTGACTCTGGCGCTACGGTGCACTTGCTTAATTAAAACTTACACTCAGAGTTGACGAATACAACAAAAAGCAACAGGAAATAATTAACCGGTATCTATCAAGGAAAAAACGAATGATTCTTAATTGTTTCGAGGAAAGTCCAAGGGATTGCTTTAATTTTGTGTTTAGTGATGAGCGAAGCACTTTCACTCTATTTACGAAATTGAAAGTGCTTCAATCAGCACCAATCTCCAAATTAAATATGGGTGTTTTTTTTAATTATCATTACTATTATTTTAGACCCCTTTTAACATAGAGGCGTGATCACAAAGGATGATCACGTAGGTAAAAATTGTGATCATAGTCTGGAAAAATTTTTGGGCATGATCACGATAAGTCTCCTTCGCAGCCGTGCTTAGTTAGTTCTCCTTAGTTCGTAACTAAGCAGTCGTTCGTAGGGGGGAGCTTTGCGTGACCAGTCTATGAACGGCTAAGAAGGAGACTATATCACGCTGTTATTTCTGTGAGTCGTGACGTTTGTTTTCCCAAAGCGATTTTATAAAATTTCTTTGCCAATGGAGATAGTCAACATTTCCACCTGTCTGTTCTAAACTCCAAATCAGCATGCCGCTAGTTGTGTGTTAGTGAACATTTGAAAACAATGCTGTCTACGTTAGTGCGTGACAGTCTGTTGCTCCAGTAAGAAAAAAACAATAAAGGTTCACAAAGAAACGTGTGAAAAATATTTGCAAGTATGAGTCGAAAAGAGTTTCGTAAAATAAATACATGCTTTAGAATTTTTTTTTTTCTGAACGAGTGCGTGACTCGGCTGCGTGAGAACTGCGTGAGAACTCGAAGGAATGGAGGTGCTTCGTGACAAAAGTCACGCATTGAGCGTGAGATTCACGCTAAAACTATTACTTTTCATACATTTAAGGTTTCTGATTCGAACTGTTGATTTTAATTTCAGGAAGAAACCGCTGTTTTTGTAAAGTGCCTAGAAAATTAATTATCTTTCTAGATGAATTTCGGTGTGGATATATTTAGAATGAGTTAGAGGTTCCAGCTTTGATCGATTCAAACTTCTCGGATGTAATTTGGACTTGACTTGTGGCGGTAAATGGTATGAACATCACGCAGTCACTGAATTTTTCTCTGTTTTCAACAGGATTAATATCACTGTCACTTTGTGTAAATAAATCAAGGTTTTGTATATCATTGAACTTGAATATAATATGTGAGATTTATGAATCTCATCACCTCTGGGGCTGCTTTTCTTTTTACTCCATTTATCGAGACGCTATATATTATTTTTTTAATTCAGGCTCCGTTGACCTGACGTGTACTAGTTCCTTTTGCACTTTATCACATGATAGTGTTCAAACAGAAATTTAATAGCAAACCTTATTTTTACATCAGTAGTGGCTATGGAGAGGTCTTTGAACTGAAGTTCCAGCCGTGGACGTTGAAACAGCTGAGAGAGAAATTTCAGAGGATGTTAATCATGAGAATCTTTACAAGGTAAGGTTCACTTCAAGCTTCAATTACTTTGCCACAAGAACATGTACTGTGTATTCCTCCGGTATATAGATCGTAGCAGAGGTAAAACAACATGTATGACCACCCCGTGGGGTGTACTTCCTAGTAATAGGCTGATGGGGATGTGCCGCCGGTTAGAGAGGCATTTTCACGACCGAATTGACTATAATGGGGTAGCATTTTCAAGAGATTAAATTACCAGAATTGGGTAGCACATTTAGGAATTTTGGGGGAAAGAAAATTCTAGGAAAGTAGGTACTTAAAAACGGAAAGTTCGCAGTTAAAAGTTTGTTACCAGCTCGTATTGCCAAAGTGACTATAATGGGGTGGATAACTAGCCACAGAACAGACTGTAACGGGGTAGGGGGTTCTGAAAGACCAGCGGCACATACCCACAGAAATTGACTCAAGTACCTCCTCAATTTATCGTATATTTTTTTCTTATCCAGGGGATTGTGACGTTACCATGACTACAGCTTCCCTTGACACTGATCAGCCATTGCTACGTAAATCAGCCAAAATAATACTAATCTGGCCAAGACTAAGAAATCTCTGTTATGCGCATGCGGATTGTTGTTGCTATGACAACTAGTTGGGGTACTTTTGTACATGATTCGTGATGTTGCTTGCTTCAGGGTCCAATCCACCGCATATCGGTGCAAAAAAGATACCTATTTCCCTTTTTCAGAAGAGCTAACAATAGTGTGGCTGGCTTCGCTGTGTATTTGCATCGCTATCTTCGTAGTTGCTTTTCGGAATGTTCCACAGTTCCCTGGTTACGAGGCAATCTTATAAAAGCTCATGTTTGTTCCTTCATTCTCGACTTTGGTTCTTCTTCTCACCCTCGCCATATGTCGATACATTAAGCTATTCATTTATATCGAGTCTTCTGAATCTCGGGTCATAATTTTTTGCTTGAAAAGAAGTTGTGTTCTCAGAACTTTAGCTGTAGGATTTCTAAATTACACCAGGTTTAACTTTTTGGAGAAAAACTATCACAATGTTTGTGTATATAAACAGTTTGTGTAGGCTCTTCTTTCAATTTCAGCTGAAGCACTTCCGGCTTCAAGCTTGCACAGAGTTATGGGCCAGGGGACTCCCCCTTTTATTTTCACAATGCACCATTGATATTCTTCGTTGTATAACACAGGTTTCGAGGCTTTCTTGGTACTTTCTTGGCCTTGGTGACTTTCTTTGAAACATTTCCATGACGGATTGAGGAAGTAAGGTCGTAAAACACTTAAACGTGCCTTCCATTTCCGCGACAGAGGTAAGAACGCATGGTTGTAAATAGATTATTGAATATAAATTAAATACCTTTATTTGAGTTTCTTAGTTAACATTTTCTCCCACAAATGTTCTTAATCTGTGTTAATTTTCTCTGATTTCCGGCCATGAAAGACATTCCTGCAGCTACCTGACAAGGATTGCTAACTTTTACGAGATTCTGGCGTGTATTAGTTGTTAATTGCCGCTTCCGGTTACTCAATTGCAAGTTATAAGCTAATTTAACCGAGCTTGTTTGAACATGTTACTGTTTTCGAATTCACAAAAATTCGCAGGCAATACCTGGCATTTACTTTGAAAAAAAAACGTAATTCGGGAGAGTGAAAAGGAATATCCGAATAATCGATTTGCAAGCGTTGATGACCGAAACACTTTCGGTTTCGTTTGCGCGTCATATAGTTCATGCAGACAATTGCGTTTTGCCTTAGCTTTCATGTCAGATTTCTATTTGTATTTACTTAAATTTCTCCCGTATTTACGATGCATTTAATTAAAAAAACGATAACCATTTCCAGCGTATATGTGTTTATGTTTACTATTTTACAGTTTGAAAGTAATTTTTTCCTTTTTGATGGACTGGCTAGATTCTCCTTCCAAACAGTACTGTTATACTGATTTCCTTGTTCAATATTGAGACAAGTTGATTTTTCTTTAAATGTCAGCTAGTGATTTATTCCAAGCATCCTTTCAATCAACTGCATTTGATTGATTGGTGTCTGAGTAAAGTTTTGCCTTTTGTCATCTTCTAATCAATATATGATCAATCAACAATCACATAAACTGAATATTTGCGATCAAATTTTTTTTATCAAAAGTTGAATATGATGTAACGTAGGATTATGAAAACGAGCTGGGGCAGTTTTAATTTAATATACTCTAGGGCTAGGGTTTAGGGACCTTGCTCAGTTATTCTAGTTTTAAGTCTAAGGCAACACTTGGTGACCGGGCATTAATGTTTGCGGCACCTAAGCTATGGAATAATTTACCAAGGGATATAAGAGAATCTAGATCTATTAATAGTTTTAAATCGAAGCTTAAGACGTTTCTTTTTAAGAAAGCATTTTATAATTGATAAAGTTTTTATAGTTATTTATTCATTGATAACGTTTTAAATAGAACATTTCAAGTAATAATTAGTTATATATTATATATCTTATTTATTATGAATCGTATTTAATTGTTATTTTGTATTCCAATGATCATTATTAGTATTATTTTTATTTTATCTTTAGTTTATTGTAATTATTATGTTTCTGCGCATTTGAATATATATATATATATATATAGAATTTGTGCCTTAGAAGTCAATAAATTATTATTGTTATTCACTAATCTGGTGTTTAAACCAATAAAAGGTGAGGTTAATTCAAAGGTTTAGCGGATCCTCAATGCACTTATTTATTGTGCACTATCAACTTGAAGGGCGCCTAACTCCAGCAGGCACCATGAATATTAGTGTGTATTACTCTTGAGGTTACCAGGTAAATGTGGTCAATCTTTGCAGGAGTGAATCAGAGCTCTAGCGATGAAACAACGAATTACTCCTAACCTAACCTGAAATGATCATCAGGGATCTTTACATTCAATATTTCAGTTACTTATGTCATAAAGCAATGAAAAATATGGATATTTTTGCCGTAAACAGAAATGAAGAGAAGTATGCGGACAGTTTCACTATTTGCAGTGATTTAGGCAACAACTCAACCGATAGGTTGTCCAATGAATTGATTTATGCTCACGGCATTTCACTTTCGCCAAACGCTTAAACATTAATTAATATGCGGATCAAATTTCGTCCACACAAAGTACACGAATCTGGAAGGAACTCCTCTGTATGGAACGTGAACTCGAAAGACTGGGAGAGAAAGGGAATCTGGTTTCAAAAAGGGTCTAAATATCTTGAAATTTTCCTCTTAAAAAAATGACAATTGGAAAATACATCTAACTAATGATTCACACAAGTTTTCTTAGCTGAGGAGTATTACTGAGTTATCTCCTTCTAAAGAAGCCGAGACGTAAAAAGGTGCGTCAAGAAATATTTCGCTGGAAAGCTAATGGAAGGTATGCTGAAAAATTATATCAGTATTAGGGAAATCAGTATTGATCGTTAACGATAGATCAAAGAAACCAACCACGAGTCCAACCGCGAGTCCTACACACGTAAATACCATAAACGGACTGCTGAGATCTTTGGTGCAACCAATTTTAGAATAAGGTTGATGAAAATCTTTTGGGAATAATTTTTCATCGAAGACATGAACATTCTTTGCTTCCATATGCCTTTCAAGTGAGAAAGACTGCCAAAATCGTAAGGGGTTCATTCTCGTCCTCAGAGCCACTCGTTTTCGCTTACTCTAATCACATGACCAGCTTCTTGTTGCTACCGCCTTACCTCTTGTGTAGATCAGTTTTTTAGCAATTCGATATCGTTTGAACTATATGTTTGAAAAAAATTTTTTTGGTTAGATATACTAAATTTGTAGGATTTATTAGCTTGTTTTGATTGTCAATGTTGAAACAGTGCGACACATGAAAGAAGCAGTGTGTATTTTAAACCACAAAGCCATAATTTCGTTATACTATTTCAGCACGGGTTTCCGTGTCATGTTCTTCAATTAAGCTTGCACGGAATCTTGGGCCTGGGGTTTTTCCCTGACAAAACAACCTCTAATATTAGGCAGCAACGCTGTCGGCAAGTTTATAGTTTAAATAGTTTCCTCGAGAGTTTTCGTTCGATGTTTCTGTTCAATTTCATTTGGACCTTATTGATCTTACTGAATTCCCTCTGATAACGAATTGAGGTGGCAAGGTTGGGAAAAACGCTTATGGAACAGTCAAACGTGGCTAAGTGTTTACTCGACAGGGTAAGACTTTCCCAGGTTGAGTAAGATCTTTATACGTTAAGTAAATGCCTTTTTTTTAGTTTCTCTGTCAAAATTAACACCTTCAAGTGTTTTAGAAATCTTTTTTGATTTTCTTTGATTTCTGGTGGTGTGAAACTCTGCTACAACTACCGAGGATTGCTAACTTTTATTTGAATACTTCGTTGCAATGAACTGCCGTCCCACGTTACTTTAAAACTTAACTTAAAATGCTGGCGAATTCACAAAAAAATGCAGAGAGAAAAAAACGTTATTTAACTAAAAAAAAAAAGAAAAAAAGAAAAATAATAGGATTTAGTAGTGGACATTCTACGAGGTGGCTCTTCTTGTCCACTGATACAAATTGTCAATAAACAATAAGCGCTAACAATACTGTGGCTGGCTTCGCTGTGTATTTTCCTCGCTATCTTCAAAGTTGCTTTACGGAATGTTCCACAGTTCCCCGGTTACAAGGCAATTTTATATCAGCTCATGTTTGTTCCTTCATTCTTGACTTTGGATCTTCTTCTCACCCTCTCCTTGTATCGATACATCCTCGAGATGCATACAGCATATACAGCTAAGAACTCCTTTGATATAGATACTATAAACACACTTTTGGCATTCTTTGGCATCACCACTTTTAGAATTTCCTTAATGAATTTCTTTTGGGAAAAGCTTTTAACTACGATAGGAACATCCTTCGTAACCACATTGCTTTGGAGCGAGAAGGAATGGAAAATCACAGGGTGTCCACTCTCGTCCCCGGAGCAACTCGTTTTCTCTTTTTCGAACACGAGGAATGTTTGTTGATTGTGATTGATAAGACTTACCTCTTAATATTAGTGTGAAGAGTGATCAGGAAACATGTAAAAATGAGATATAATCATACAAAGTATGGCTGATCGTATGAAAGTGAGAGAACAATGTCATGTGAAGCGCTAGAGAAGTATGTTAGTAATGTTTACTAAAGGTATATACATATGGAGTATGGTAAGTTTCAGGGAGATTTCTACTCCAGAAGCAGTCTATTAGGTTCATTTTGGTTGCTTTTGGCCTCGCACCAGCGACAGGCATTATAATTAACAAAGTGTCAATAAATTGATTTAGTTTCTAAGGAAACTGTGGTGTTGCGTCGATAAGGGGTACAACAAGATAATTTGGTTTTGTAATCCAACTACACAAAGTAGTTTTAAATGACGCGAATATATGTATATACCACATGTGTACAGTTGGCTATTTTTGTGCTGTAAAAAAATCTGTTTGAGCGGTCGGCTGCGCAAGCTGCACTTCTCTATCCAATCTGCTTTTCTATGGGCGGCCGTCACCACCAAAAATACAAGGATGTCAAATAGATCAGCAAATACAAAGATGGTGTAAGGATCAGCTGCAGGATAGCATAGCTAATAAAGGAATGGCATGGCCAAATTATAGACAGTCTAGTTTTCCTTCGTGAAACAGAACACCCTAAACATGAATAGTTTAGCCAAATGAGAAACGGTCTAGTAGCCCATGTTGAGTTGGATCATGAGATTGTGAAATAGTTTCTCCTCTTTTTTCACTGCTGATATTGCACTTATTCGTTGTCGTTCATGAAAGCGTCAATTAAAATAGCAACGAGACTGAATTCTACCACAGTTTGCCGGCCTCTTGGTTTACCACAGTTTGCTCGCGTTGGTGGGCCTGAATATGTTTAGAGTATTAAGTATTAAGTAGTGTTATGACGTGCAATAAATGTCAATTGTCGAGCTCTCTTTTCTTTCTCCGACTCACACTTACTTTTCAATGAGAGTCCAACTTCAACGGCTCTTTGAACATTGGAGGAGTACGTGAGAAGTTGAATATTATGTGAGCTTTGGACGCCATGGTAAGAAAACTGATATCCTTGATCTGTTTTGACATTTTTCGATCAAAGTGATATCGGAATGCTTTAATTGGTGTGCCGGACGATAAGAGTAAGCTAAGAGAAGACATATTTATTATTTTAAAGAGGTGTACATTATATTGCTTTGTTTACTAATTTTTTCCTGGGTGCAGTGATAGTAAAAGTAAGTTCCATTTTTATTTTGTCGATCAAACGTAGATTACATGTCTGGACCGGAAACAGTTAAAGGGTTTTTTTCGCGTTCCAAAATAGTTTTTGCCAGAGTAATATTTTTTCTGAGTTGGTTTTGCGCGCATACATAATTATCTTCCCTGTACTCTTTCCCATTCTGTAGTCATCACGTATTAAGGAAGGCCAGTGCGGACACCGTAATGCACGTAGTTGTACGTAATTGTCCAACTCTAGGTCGAGTTTTACCGTTCGATCTGTTACAGTCGCAACTTGTTGAATAAAAACTATTGCATATTTCAGACAATTGACAGGACATCTTGCTGTTTCGTCGTTTGTTTCGGTAGACGTATTTATTTATATTTTTATTTATTTTTACATTTCTGTACCTTAACTATTAATTTTTGTGATTATTATTATTATTATTATTTTTTTTTTTTATTATTATTGCTACAGACTGAGTTCAGTACACACTAGATATATTGACTAGGGTTGCGTGACCATGGCGTCCAGGGCACACACAAAATCCAACTTCTCACGTACTCCTGCAATGTTCAAAGAACCGTTGAAGTTAAACTCCCTTTGAAAAGTAAGCGCGAGTCAGAAAAGAAAAGAAATGAGAGCTCGGCAATCGACATTTAATGCACATCATAACACTACGTAATACTATTAAAATTCAGGCTCACCAACACGTGTAAACTGTGGCAAACCGGGAGGCCGGTAAACCGTGGTAGAATCCAGTCTCGCTCTTTTAATTAACACTATCATGGACGACAACGAATAAATGCAATATCGGCAGGGAAAAAAAGAGGAGAAACTTACCGAATTGGCTCTGCTTTACGGCAAGGCGAAGTGAAGACTATTCCACACAGCGACTACACTATGTAATGGTTTCGCGCCAGTCTTCATATTCGATGACGTCATGCCCCCAGCAGATCGCTGTTCCATTTGCGGTTTGTATTTTTGGTGGTTTCGGCGAGATGCCTTGGCGGCCGTCACCACCAAAAATACAAGGATGTCGTATAGATCAGCAAATACAAAGATGGTTTAAGGGTCAGCTGCAGGATAGCATAGCTAATAAAGAAATGGCATGGCCTTCACGTCACGCCACGACGATTCGCCACCACATCGAAATATTTCAAGTAATACTAAGCAATTTAATGTTCAGATAGAGCGTCTGATGTTTTGCAAAGCTATTCGACCTAACGCTACACTACTTGTGTCTACGCTGTACCATTCTACATTACGCTGAGCCATTTTACGCAACGCTACACCATTTGTGTGTACGCTGTACCTTTCGACATTATGCTAAGCCACTTCACGCAACGCTACACTGTTTGTATGTACGCTGTACCATTCGACATTACGCTAAGCCTTTTCACGCAACGCTACACTGTTTGTATGTACGCTGTACCATTCGACATTACGCTGAGCCATTTCACACGGCGCTACACTGTTTTTATGTACGCTGTACCATTCGACATTACGCTGAGCCATTTCCCGAAGCGCTACACCATATGTGTGTACGCTGTACCATTCTAAATTACGCTGAGCCATTTGACGCAACGCTACACCGTTTGTGCGTACGCTGTGCTACTCGACGTTACCCTGAGCCGTTTAACGCAACGCTACACCGTTTGAGTACTGTATTGCAAATGAGTGCTAAGCTATTCGTAATTGAGCTAGTCTATTTCACAATCTCATGATCCAACTCAACATGGGCTACTAGACCGTTTCTCATTTGGCTGAACTATTCATGTTTAGGGTGTTCTGTTTCACGAAGGAAAACTAGACTGTCTATAATTTGGCCATGCCATTCCTTTATTAGCTATGCTATCCTGCAGCTGATCCTTACACCATCTTTGTATTTGCTGATCTATTTGACATCCTTGTATTTTTGGTGGTGACGGCCGCCCATACTTTTCCCGCCTTATGAGAAATGAACAAAAAGACTTGGCAAGAAAAAAAAGCAGTTGGATCATATATAGCTTATTAGACTTTTTTCTGTTTAGTATTGCTTAGTATTTTCACTCCTTATTTACATTTTGTTGAGGCTGTAGGAGAAGTCAAAATACGGCACAACTCTTAAGAAGACTCAGGTATGTCATCGCCAGATAAAGAAAATCCAAAAACTCCTTTCAGGAAAAAAAACCGGAAACCAATATCCCCAGAAACAGTGCGGTGCCACAAACGCTATAGTCCTCTAAATGGTATGCAATCACAGAATGAAAATTAAGATAAATAACAGTTTATATTCACGCTGCAGGTCGTATAGTCAGCTTTTAGGAGTTTGTTCTCGTTATAGTTTTGATTCGTAACTATTGCTAATAAATTATCTTTAAAGGTTTCCTGGAGTTCTTCATGACGTAAATCAATTTTATTTAATGTTTATTGACGCTTAGAACTTCATGTGTCCTCTTTAATTTCTATGTAATAAAGTTATGACATTCATTTCGTTGTTTTTAATATTTTTTAATATTGAAAGATTGCGATGCATAACAGAAACACTTTTTTTTAACTTCAAAACAACAATTTTGCCAAACCATAGCCTACGTTCCTGGCGGTCTGCGGTTTGGGCCAGCAACGCAGGCTAGCCAAACCACAGACTTAGTTTACAAATCAAACGGGCTTTTCTTTCAATATCAGCGGATGCACTTCCGGCTTCAAGCTTGCAAAGACCTTTCATTTTCCCAACACGCTCTCGCGATTCTTCGTTCAATGACCTAGCTTTCGAGTCTTTCTTGGTACTGGCTTAGTCTTGACTTTCTTTGAATCATTTCTATGTCAGATTGAGGAAGCAAGGTCGTGAAACAGTCAAATTTGCCTTTCATTTCCCGACAGAGGTAAGAACGCATGGCTGTATCAGATTTTTGAATGTAAAGTAAATGCTTTTATTTCGAGTTTCTCAGTCAAGATTTTCTCCTTCAAATGTTCTTAATCTGTCCTCATTTTCTCTGATTTCTGGCAACGAAAGACGTTCGATTCCTGCAGTTAACTGAAGAAGATTCCTATTTTTACTTGATTCTGGCGTGTATTAATAATTAATGTATTGCCGCTTTGTGTTACTCATAAGCTAATTAAGCTGAGCTTGTTTGAAAAAGCCACAAAACTTCGCAGGCAATACCTGGCATTTACTTTGAAAAAAGTAAGTGATTCGGGAGAATAAAAAGGAATATCCAAATTATCGATTCTATTTTAGTGCAAGCGCTGATGATAGAAACACTTTCAGTTTCGTTTGATTGTCATGTTTGCACTAGCTTTCGTGTAGGGCTTACATTTGTATTAACTTAATTTGCTCCCGTATTTACGATACTTTTGACAAAGAACGATTAACGTGTCCTGTGTATGTCATGTGTTAATGTTCCTTATTTTATAGTTTGGAGGTAATTTATTCTCTTTGGCTTAAACACTAAATCATGGAGCCACCTACAACCACCTGAAACCACCCAGAACCACCTGAAACCACCTACAACTACCTAAAACCACCTACAACCACCTTCAGAAACCTTAACTTCGACTCAGAATTTTGTTTTTGTGTTGTCAGGTGTCAAAGAAGTAATAAAGAGATTTAGCCAAGTCTAAAAGGGGAGCTCCAAATCTTCTGCGTGTTTTTAATAATTTCTGAAAATACTTGAGCCTGCGATCCATTTGAAACATTTACAGCATTAATAATGGTCAGCGTCCACCTTCCAAATATTACGTGACCTCGATGAGTTGTACAGGTGATACTGATTAGCGGGTACCTTGTTTTGGCAGCTGTCAATTCACCATAAATGATGTAAGCTGACGATAACCTGAGCCTTTAAGTTTAAATCAAGGCCAATTAATACTGGAGTATAAAGGTTCAGACTAACGTCAACTTACATCGCACAGAACTGATCGAATTCAAGTAATTTTTGGATGATGACCGCTGACCGCTCAGGTATTTTCAGAATAACTATAAAAAAGCAGAAAATGTCGAGCTTCGCTTTTAGGCTTGGATAAGTCTATATTATTTAAAACATTCTACCGAAATGAGGCAGTTGCCATGGGATCGGGTGAAGGGTGCTATTTACCTATTCAGAGGTCCACAAAGTAAACAGCTGTGTCTACTCTTCGCTGACATACACTCTTGGAAATGAAATGTTATATGTATGGTTAGGGCCTTTCAGTTCAATAATTGCACTGATAACCCTTAAATGCGTTGATATGATTTCATCAAAAGACAGCAATTGCAACAAAGAAATAAAACTTTACGTGAATAGCGTAGCAACACATTCTTTAAATCATAGATCATAATAAAAAATATGAAAACCGTTAACAAGTAATTAAATATCTTCCTCAACCTAAATAACCCGAGCATGATTGGCATAGTACTGTTGCTTTATTATAATTTCCATTACATATGTATTCAATTGCTAACAACTTTTGGAAAATAGCAACAGCTCTAGAGGGAAAACTTGATTTTTTTCACATTTATTTCATTTCATGTCAAGATTACGACATTGTGTAGTTACACAAATTGCAAAAAACTTACTAACACATCTTGGTGGTAATTCAATGACTTTCTTAGACAAATATCATTCCAAAACTCTCTTTTTCTCTTGCGAACCCCAAATATGTAGAAGATAAAATTGATAATGCCACGTAACTTGTCCCAATATTATGGGTAATAACATTGTTTTTTCTTTTATAAAATGTTTAACTGAAACAGCTTAGCGAAATGATTTATAAATAACTTCTTACTGAAAGTGCACACGCGAGTTCCTCCTCCACATGCAATTCCTTGGGCGCTAACACTGCCCTTCCTCTTTCAGATAGAAATGTAAGGGTGCGTGCGGGAACCGTTATGGCAGAAAAGGTGAATTTCTGGTCATATTCAGAGAGGCATTTGGTTAGAAAATGCAGGTAAAGATTACCGGTATATTTGACTATCTTTCCTGACTTATCAGTGCGTTCCCGCACTCCAACACTTTTGTCGGCATCCTTGACTGCTTGATGAAAAGTCACCTTACATTGCTCACAGTGTTGGACACTTTTGGGGCATAGCTCTACATCATCTCTGCTTACAAGCTCGTACTCGTCCTGTCAGGGTTAAGGAACTTCATTGCACCAGTAGCTGCAGTTGTTTTTTTCTCTACCTATGAAGTTATATTAAACGTGATAAATAACAAACCTAAACCTCAGTCTGCGTATTTATCTGTTTTTCTGTAGGAGAAACTAAATTACCCTTGTAGAAATCCCAGGGCAGATTTAATAACAATGCTTATTTTTTGGATAGTAGATCCCAGGACTGTGATTATTCACCTGGGTGACCCCGTGACCCCCACCAAGTTTTATGTTGGTCTTGCAGTTCGCACCATTTCGGGTTCTGGCGAGTGGACTCTCTTTGTTTTACTCTGTGAAGATGACTTCGGACCAGCAGCCCTGGGTTTCTTATACATGTCATATAATTTATGTGTGAAGTTACGCAATGCAGATAGGTGTTGAGCGTGCCTTTCTGGGCCCCACATGTTCCACTTCACTGGATCGACTTGAAACTGGTCGTACCCAGGAGCAAGCCTATACTTTCCCAAATCACGAACAGCCCCCACCAGAAATAGCTTTGTCAAGATCATGGCCGATCTTCTTTATTCCTAACAATTTTGGTTTGGCAATGGCGAGTTCACCAGCGAATCTTCTATTACCCTCTCGACTCTTCTTGAAATGCCAGAAGCTTGGACCTGGGAACTCATGATGCTTGTTGCTCTGTTTGATTGAGGACTCATTCGTGTATGTAGTATCTGTTAACTATAGGCCATCGACAAACTCAAAAGTGGTATCGATTTTCAGAATACAGTTTTCAAGAACGCAGAATCGATGTATGTCATTCAGCATGTTGGGAGACGAGTTGACTGAGATTTTTTTTTTTTGTGAAGGTAACAGTGCTGTTGAGAGGCAGGGTATGCAAACTTGCTATCAGTGTTTCCGCTGCGTTACGCTTCAGTGTGGTCTCGGTTGATGTGATTCTTGTATTTTCTATTCTCAATCATCTTTGGGCCTGGTATTGTCTTGCTGATGGTGGTTGTCTTTTCCTTGATCAAGGTATTGTAAACTTTATCTATGGGCATACCTTCATCCAACAAGTACATCTATGGCTGTAAATGTGCGAGGGTCTTTGCGAAAACATGACGATGTAGTCGGCTTTTTGGCGTGTGATCACATGCACTGGCATGTGGAGAAATGACAGAAACGGGTTTAAAATTGCAAGGTATCATAAACAAAGACTTCCCAAGAGATCCTTACGGAGAATAAAATTACATACGCCATCACTTTGCTCTGCACTTAAATTTTCGACCCCGTCAAACGTTTCAAGAACCTTTTCAATACTTTCTTGGACTGCTCTCTCAAATCTCAGGTAGTGTTCATCACGGCGAAGATCGCTTTCATTTTCACGTCTTTATCCGCACTTCAAATATATGAATTTCATATATTCACAGTCGTTTATTCACCACTTCACGGGTTTATTTGGAACCAAGATAATAACCAGCTCTTAATTGGCTTGCTAGCTCAGTTGGTAGAGTGCCGTATCGGTATCGCAGAGATCATGGTTTCAAATCCCGTACAGGCCTGAGTTTTTTCCAGGCCTTGTTTTCACTGCTGCTCAGATAGTGTTCATTACTGCGAAGATCGCTTTCATATTCAAGACAAAGATGAGGATGTTTACCCAGTTTATCTCAGTCAGTTGTATTTTATAAATCTTGAAAAGTTTTATTATGAGAAGTGAATTGCTGTTCATTTAAAAATAACGATGCTTGTTTTCTTCTGTTCTTTTGTTACTTCTAGTATGCCATTAATATTAAATGGTTATGATTTTGTCTATGCATCCCTCTCAATCTCAGAACGGAAAAAATCTTTCTTTTGCAACCGGGTGATATGTTGAACTAGTGTTTATTACCATTTGCAACCATCTTTTTTTCAGGCCAGAATAACTTAAAACGTTACAGCAACGTTGTAAGAAGAATCTTCTAATAGTTGCAATGGCTACAGGAAGAAGTCCAATTAAAGTGCCATGTGAAAATGAAGACCTATTTGCCAAAGAAAATGCACCAGATTTTGATGAGGACACTTTACGAGGTAAGTCAGGTTCAAATTTGGCTTCAGCTATTAATAGAACTTTTTCTATTCCACCAGTTTTGAGAATGGAAGCAGATGTGGAGAAGGATATATACACTGTATGACCACTTCGAAGGTTATTTGGCCAGTCATGGCTCTCTTCCATGATAACAATATGCTATTCATTGAGCGGATCTGTGAATTTGTTATTTTCTTTTCTAAAAGTTCAAAGGAAACTTGTACACAAAGTTATAATAAGTGAAGACATATAACATCCATTTTGTAAGTTTGCATTATAAGTACCATCATCATTGTTATCATCTTCCTATTATAATGCAACAATCAATTGAAAGCCTCAACCCCCCCCCCCCTCCCTTTCCTGCAGGCATTTGACCATATGGTGGGGGAATTGAACCTTGCCTGACTAGTGTTGAAGAAGTTGAACCAGAAGTGTCAAGTCTTTCCAGTAGAATACAATAGTGTTATGTCTTTAAATATGGAGGTGTTTAAGGTAAATAGTGCACTTTTACTGAAAAATTACTCAAGAGTTCAAGAGAAAAACGTTTTTAAGGGTTAGGTTAGGTTTTAAAGCTTGCTCAGTGTGTTGAAAGTCACAGTTGCTAATTTTGCTTTTTAAATAGAATTTGGGTGGGGCATTTGAGGATAATTTTTTCCAGGGGGGAGGAAGGGAATTTGAGGAAAGCAATCTCCAAAAGTTCAAATGCGCAGGGGTTCGCTTCAAATTGAGGGATGCTTAACTCTTATCATCATCATCACCGTTGTCACCCACATTATCAAGATCACCATAACTATTAATTTCATCTTCTTTATCATTATTCTTATCATTTATGTAATTACTGTTTGTCCATAAGTAATATTGCTTCTGGTTTTTATAATTACAACGTTTGGATCTTATTGAATTTTAACTATCTAAATGTATTTAACCCTTTTTACTACCTAGATCTGATCCATAATTCTTCCTTGTAGCCTCTACACATTTCCTTGTAATTTAGTTAAGAGAATTTAGTGTTAGATCAAGATAACAACTTTAATCTGATAAGTTTGAGTACTCTCATAATCTGTTTGCTGGATGATGAATGGATATTATATGGAGATGTTTCATGTTAATCACTTATGGGAGTTCAAGGGTTAAAGCACTGGACTCTTTTACACTTATCATTATGTCAGCTCTCCCTGATTATCAGGGAGTCTCACAGACACAGAACAAGACTCTAGGTCTCTCATATGGGTCATCAAACCTTCAAGATAAAAGAGGATTTGGGTCAGTTCCTCACAGAAACATAACTTTTGAACTCCAGATTCCCCACATCCAATGTTATCTGGCTTTTTGTCAATATTAAGATTCTTATCTTAATTTTCTTGATTGTGCTTAGATTTTTTCAAAGTAGGGATTACGCTTTCTTCTAAAACAACAACCACAACAGCAACTGAGTCTGATTGGTTGAGCTTTCAACCAATAAAATGTCTCATTAACTTACTGAGTGGGATTTATTCCGTGAGGGGGGTGGGGGGGGGGGGCTGCAGACGTCATCGAAGGTTTTCAGGGGCTGGTCCAAGTCAGGCAGGTGCAAAAGTGGCAGCTGGCACAAAAGGAAAAATCTGCAGATTTTAAATCTCCAAATCTTTGCATCTCTGCTTATACACCTATTAACTACAACCACAAACTTTGACAAATTATTTTTTAAATTTTTTCTTTGCAGCCACAGCTGATATTTATAGGAATGAGGGTAATGAGGCCTTCAAGAAAGGAGATTTCATCCGTGCTATTAATTTTTACGGCGAAGGAATTAAAATGAACTGCAATGAGAAAGAACTGAAGGCCAAACTCTACAACAACAGGGCAATTGCACATTTTAAACTTGGTAAGATGATACTTACTGATTTGTATCAGTCAGCATTGAAATACTCTTAATATAATGTCCAATAGCAATGTATTACTACCTTCAGCAAGCTCTACCGAGAGTTTTGATACATCTTACTAGAGCAGTAGAGAAGAAATGGAATTTGCGAGTACGATTCAGCCCTCTGTTAAGGAGAACCGCGAGCATTCGACGAGGACTGACTAAGACGGTTTCTCGCCTGCGGTTTTCAGGTCAAGATTAGAACAAAAAATTCCTGTTACTGAATGTTTAGTTTGCTGCGTTTGTGTTTTGTTTTCTATGGCGAAATCTGTTTCAAGAGTGGGAAACTGTGTTCGTTTCTGTTTTGCCATAGCATTTTATTCCTTCGCATTATGTGCGGCGAAGGTTCCCCTCGGTCAGTGCTTTAAGGTTTCGTTGCTGTAGAAAAATTCTCTTTGTAAACCAAAAGCTAACTTTTGACGAAAGAATCAGCTGCATCACAAGGCACGATGATTTTTCACCGAGAATTCATCGGGCAGTTTACTGCAAATTGCCCCTTTCCTCAGAGATTGCAAAGGCAGAAGCTATCGTCGCGATTGTCGAGCCGCTCAAACCGAACAGAAACGAGTGAGTTTTTAGTTATCTGATTTAAGGTAATCTCAGATAGGGATTTAAATCGAGAAAAACCTATTTAGTTTAAGGGAAGCTTTGCCTTATGACATATTCCGCTCAAAGAGAATAACTACAGACATCAGTATTATAAATAAATATTTCGTACGCATCGACCTTCACACAGTACGACATCTAATTCAGTAAAATTTGTGTTTCTCTATCTATCTCGTTGCCGTGCATTTATCACAATGACATTGCTACTGTTGCTACTTTTGGTTTCTTGAGGGCAGGGGGGAATGGATGGCTCGTAGGATGGATTTTCGGAAACCTAGGTTAGGAGAATACACCACCCCTCGAGCCTGTGTATAGTCCAGTATCCGTCAGAGGTTTCGCACTGTTCAAGCAAAAAAATATCGATCAGCTCAGGAAAGGGCTCGAACTTCATTACAAATAATGTATTTCTGTTATCAAAATACGATAGAAATTACAATTGGTAGGATTTTCATACCATAAGAAAAGCGCAAATGTGATCATGTAGGAAGACAAGGAGTATGAGTACATCTCAAGCGCGTGACATAAAAAGCAATGAAGAGCTGACCATTCTTCGCTTGTAAAATGTATGCGAAAAGAATGTTGAACAATCGTGTTCGGTGTGGGAACAGACCCCTCAATCAGCATTCTTTTCAGCTGAATTCATTGGTTGTGTTCCCCTGATTTGACTAGTGATATGTGTTCGTAACAGGCGTCTTTGCAGCCGGTAGAAAGCATAGAGCCGACGACATTGAAGAGTAAAATCTCCTCGATGTCGACGATCGAAACACGTCCATTTTGGACATAGAGCTACATCCTTTGGAAAGTAGTGTATAGAAATATCCGGTATATCTGTATTATTCTTGTAGCTAACATCATTTGGCTCTCCGGTCACGCAATACGTTCGTCCTTTCTTCTCGATTCCTCCTTTCCCCACCAAAGTCGCCGCCGTGTTTTCCCAGTTTTCTACGTCACGGCTATGTAACATGATCGTTTTGGATTTTCGCTTGATGGGGACACCTTTTCGCCGCCAAAGCGTACTTTCAATGCCCGAAAAGATGGATAAGGAGAACGCTCTAGGCGCTAGGGTCGTTTTTTCCTAATTTTAAAACACTGCTATAAACCAGAAAATGCAAAAAACAAATTTCGTTTCATAGGCACTTTAATATGCTTTTTTTTTCTCTTTTGAAGCTAAGAGCTGTCAGTACTGTCAGCAGTAGTTTTCTGAAAAAGGTGATAATTTTGAATGCATGCCCAAAAGTAAATTCTTCAGAAAACATGCGCCATATCTTGGCCGCTCAAAAATAGCAACAAGTAACCTCTTACCACAGACATCAATGAACATCACAAGCTTTTCTTAAAATTGATGTAAAGGTGGTGGGTTTGCTATATGCGCAGCTAATCAGAGATATTTATTTTAAAAAACAGGAAATCACCAGGATTCACTAAGGGATGCAGAGGCAGCCATTAAGTTAAATCCAACTTTCTTCAAGGCAATTTTCAGAGGTTAGATATATTAACTGTGCTATAATAAAAGTAAAAAAGAACTCAACACTCTAAAATTAAGTAAAGTTAAATCTTGTCTCAACTTACTTTGATAAAGAGGTCTACACCACCCTAATGTACATTTGAATCCAGTGCTTGACTGCTGTGCTGTGACTTTACATTATGAAGAAAACATTATTTTGAGTTGGATGAAGAACTCAATGCTGAATGCAAAGCAAAATTTCAGCATGAGTATTTGAATTTCCTTCTGCTCAATGAGCGAGGTAGTGGTGTCAGACATGTTTAGTCACTATCTCGCTGTTTTGAAAAGAAGTAAGGACTTAACTTAACTCAAACCGTAAGAAAACTTTCCTCATTCGTCAAGTACAACTCAACTTTAAGTGCTATAAAACATGTAATAATAATGTAACTAGAGACGGCATGAGTAAATCTTTTAGTTTGAGTCACTTCCTAGGAATTAATTATCAACTGATTGAGTAAAACAAATATGTTTACTCAAACTAAAGGGAAACTAGTTTTAATATCAATTAAAATTTTTTATTTTGTATTTTGATTGAAGTTGAAATTCAACCCAGTGTTAAAAAGATTAACTAAAAAATGTACCATTATGATGATAAAAAATTTTTATAAAATGGGTTTCATTTTTTGGTTTTGGTATTGCATGTCTTATATTCTATCCGTGTATCTCTTAATGATTTTGTGGGAATTGTCAGTCCCAATTTAAGTGTTCTCAGAAGTTTCAATTATCAAAAGCTACTCTTACTGAAAACTAATGAGGCCTGTTTATTCTTTTCCTTTTAGTTTGTTTTTGCTTTGTTTCGTTTTGTTTTTTTCTGGTCTGTAATGATTTAGCTTTCAGTGGTTTCTGTTTCTTTTCTTGGAATCAAGCTACAGTAATTATAAGCTTTTTTGCGTTGTTGCCTACAGGAGCCACTGCCTGTGTTGAACTGAAGAGATTTAAAGAAGCAATCACTTGGTGTGATAAGGGATTAGCTGTATCCTTTGAAGATATCTTTTATTTTAACCATAGGTATAGTGGATGTATTCCATAATTTGACTATTTAATGGAGAAAATGTGAAGAAGGGTATTAATTACGATGGGAACTTGTCATCTCATACTTTGAGTGTGTGTGATTAAAAGTTGTGGGAAAAGTTATTACCCCGTGACTTAATAGTGATATACTCCTTTTAGCCATGACTTCGTCATATTAATCATGCCACAACTGGTACATCAGTGTGGTAAAAAGACTAATATTAACCCAGTGTATAAATGGTACATAGATAGATGATCTCTCTGTGACGAGTCAGAAAAAGAAGCTTGGTAATGTTTATATATATTATGTTGATTTTCTCGCCTTTAAATTTTTTCCACTACTCAGAGACGCGGAAACTTTCGTCGTGTTTTTTGTGGACAAAACATAAAAACTGTGTTCTAGACTCATCTCTTCCCCTGCTGTAAAACATTAGTCTGATGTGAAAGCTATATTAATTTAAAATTGAGCAAGTGCTTCCCGGTTTTTGGAAACAAGGGATTATATCTAGATATTTGGCGTTAAAATTTGAGGTTTCACACAGGAGAAAATTTTTGTGATGCGTAGATTTACTTCATAACTGACTTAAAGACTGAACGTTGATTAAACATCTACCTTTCATACGAACTGAAGGCTGAAGGTGACCTTGCTGAAATATAGACCAGTATCTAGTGAGCATAATAGCAAAGTAATTTGCATTTGGAAAGCAGCAATGTTGTATCATAACAAGGTCACCCTTAGCCACACTTCTGTTCAAAGGCTTGAGGACCTTGCACTCAACTATAAAAAGGGACTATTACGTACCAATGTGTTCAGAAAATGTTTTTTTCCCGCATATTTAAACCTTAACGTAAAAAAAAGATCGACAAAAATAATAGGATCTTGTTGTTATTAAGACTTCAGTCTCTCAGGGAAGTGGAAGATGAGTCCGTGGGGGAAAAATATCATCTTAGTCATGGCCATGGTAATACAAGTCCAGGTTATGCCACGAAAGTCATAGACTTCTGCAATCAGGGAGACAAGTATGGGGAGGGTAACAATTATGGAAATCTAGGCAATGCTTATTGCAGTCTTAGTGATTTAAAAAGAGCCATAGAGTACTGCAACCTGCATCTTAAAATTAGTAAAGAAGTAGGAGACAAGCATGGAGAGGTTAACGCTTATAGCGTTCTTGGCAATCCATATTGGAGTCTGGGTGATTGCAAAAAAGCAATAGAGTACTGCAACCTTTTTCTTAAAACAGCACAAAAAGTAGGAGACAAACGTGGGGAGGGTAGTGCTTATAGCAATCTTGGCAATGTTTATAACCATTTGGGCGATTTGAAAAAAGCCATAAAGTACCACAACCTTCATCTTAAAATAGCCAAAGAAGTAGGAGACAAGCCTGGGGAGGGTAAGGCTTATGGCAATCTTGGCAATGCTCATGACGGTCTAGGTGATTTCAAAAAAGCCATAGAGTACCACAACCTAGATCTTAAAATAGCCAAAGAAATGGGAGATAAGCATGGGGAGGGTAGTGCTTATAGCAATCTTGGGAATGCTTATCGGAGTCTGGGTGATTTCAAAACAGCTATAGAGTACAACGACCTACATCTCAAAATAGCTAAAGAGGTAGGAGACAAGCATGGGGAGGGTAACGCTTATGGCAATCTTGGCAATGCTTATTACAGTCTGGGTGATTTCGAAAAGGCCATAGAATACCTTAACCTATATCTTAAAAAAGCTATAGAAGTAGGAGACAAGCATGGGGAGGGTAACGCTTTTGGCAATCTTGGCAATGCGTATCGGAGTCTGGGGGATTTCAAAAAAGCCATAGAGTACCACAACATACATCTTAAAATAGCTAAGGCAATAGAAGACAAGCATGGAGAGGGTAACGCTTATGGCAGTCTTGGCAATGCTTATGACAGTCTGGGTGATTTCAAAAAAGCCATAGACTACCACAACCTACATCTTGAAATAGTCAAAAAAGTAGGAAACAAGCATGGGGAGGGTAGTGCTTATAGCAATCTTGGCAGTGCTTATAACAATCTGGGTAGTTTAAAAAAAGCCATAGATTACCACAACCTACATCTCAAAATAGCCAAAGAAGTAGGAGACAGGCATGGGGAGGGTAACGCTTATGGCAATCTTGGCAATGCTTTTGACAGTCTGGGTGATTTCGAAGAAGCCAAAGAGTACCACAACCTACATCTTGAAATAGCTAAAGAAGTTGGAGACAAGCATGGGGAGGGTAGTGCTTATGGCAACCTTGGCAGTGCTTTATACAGGCTGGGTAATTTCAAAAAAGCCGTAGAGTACCACAACCTACATCTTGAAATAGCCAAAGAAGTAGGAGACAAGCATGGGGAGGGTATTGCTTATGGTAATCTTGGCAATGTGTATCAAACTCTGGGAGATCCGATCAAGGCCAAAAATTCATACGAGCTAATGCTCAAAATTGCCAAAGAGGTCGAAGACAAATCCTTGGAGGCAACGGCTTACTATTCATCAGGATGCGTTTTTGAGTTGCTTGGTCGACTGCCAAAAGCCGTTGAACATTACCAAGCTAGCATAACCTTGTACAACTCCTTGAGAGTACTTCTAGAATCTAAAGACGAATGGAAAATTAATTTTCGAAATCAGAATCAAATGGCGTATACGGGTTTGTGGAGAGTTCTCGTAGAACAAGGTAATATAGATGAAGCTTTACTTGCTGCTGAGAGAGGACGAGCTCAAGCTCTGAACGACCTCATGGAATCCAGTTTTTGTGGTGGAACAAGTCAGCACGAGAGAGGCGATGAAGATTTAGCGGTTTTAGAAAACGTTCCATCAAACACTATCTTTCAGGCAGTAGACAGAGATAACGTCAATCTTTGGGTTGTTTCCGAAGGAAGGCAAGTTCATTTAAGACAAAGTAAACTTAAAGGTTCTTTTTCAGAGAATAGGGAAGCCAGTCAGTCCTTTGAGTCGTTCATGCTCGGTGTCTATACGCAACTGGGTGTTCATTCTAATGTGAAATGCGAGAATCGATCTTTGGATGCTTTGAGGGAGAGCCATTCAAAAGTGGATGTGAAAACTAAAAAAAACAACCCTCAAGCTCCCATCGAACAAAACGAATGCTTGTGCACTTTGTATGATACCGTTATGAAGCCAGTGGCTGACCTGCTTCAAGAGGATGAACTACTCATTATTCCTGATGGACCCCTGTGGCTCGCTCCTTACGCTGCATTCAAGGATGGTAATTCTAAATACCTGTGTGAATCGTTCAGAATCCGACTCGCTCCATCATTAACAAGTCTTAGACTCATTGCCGATTACCCAGATGATTATCACGAAAGCAGTGGTGCGTTACTTGTAGGAGATCCGTGGGTAGCCGAGGTTACAAACAGAAAGGGAGAGAAAGTCCTCAAGCAGCTTCCTTGTGCTAAAGAAGAAATAGAAATGATCGGAAAAATTCTGAATATCACGCCAATCACTGGCAGACAGGCCACCAAACGTGAGGTGTTGGAAAGACTCGGATCCGTTTCCTTAGTTCACTTTGCGGCACACGGATGTCTGGAAACTGGCGAAATTGCTCTTACACCTAACCCAGACCGAATATCTACTGTACCTACGGAGAAGGAGGATTACATTTTAACGATTCGAGATGTGTTGAATGTTCAACTTCGCGCCAAACTTGTTGTGCTCAGTTGCTGCCACAGTGGTCGGGGCGAGATCAAGGCTGAAGGTGTGGTTGGCATTGCGCGCGCTTTTATGGGGGCTGGTGCTCGATCTGTTGTGGCGTCCCTGTGGGCGATTGATGACGAGGCTACTCTCGAGTTTATGAAATGCTTTTATCAACACCTTGCAGAAGGTAAACCTGCAAGCGAGTCACTGAACCTGGCCATGAAAAGCCTCAGAGAATCAGACGAGTTCTGCGACATCAAATACTGGGCGCCCTTTTTGCTGATTGGAGATGACGTCACTCTCGACTTCATCGCGTAGGTAAAAGAAAATTTGAATGTAAAATCTCCTGCATGAAAAAAATTTTTTTCGTCTCAAAAAGAATGAAAAAATGGCGCAGGAACTTGGAAGGTCTAAATGTTTCCCTTTTCTGACAATTTTTGGCAATTTTTTATTACTTTTTATTTTTTTGTTAAATGGAACTTGAGATGTACAACTTTACTTTGCTGAAGAAATAAAAAACAGTATTTCATTTTATTCTGATCAGCGAAATTGTCTTTTTTTCTTAACTTTACAAATTTAAATGCTTCCAGAGAACAAAATGTAACCAGGCTTCAGTTTTGAATGCCTGTAGTAGTTAATGGCGATTACAAGGTTTTCGTTTTCGCCAAAATGACACTGCTCTATTCCTGTATTGCAATCAGTTGTATGGAAAACAATTTGAAAGTTTTTTCTTGTACATAAGCAAGAGCTTTTCCATAAGGTTTTAATTTCGTTTATACTCTAAGCTTTTGATAAGCTAAGAAACAGTTCGTCGTTTACAAAAGTTGGCGGGATTTTAATTTTAGAAATTTGACTTGCAAAATTTGCAGCCATATATATGTTAATTAAACTTGGATGGTTTTCCTGGATCATAAATTACTTTGTTACAAGTTGAGATTATCTTTCCTCAAATTGATAATTATTCACAATTTTTTTCAATCAATTTTAATGCAACCTAATTGTACCAGTGCCAAGATTGCCATTCTAAGTAAACATCAGAGATGACGTTATTTGATTTACTGACCATATATAAGAGACATTAGACCTATTTTTAAGGGTTTAGCCAGACTCTTGTCCCGTAGGGCCGGCCTACAATTATTTTCCGCCCGCTTTACTTTTGTAATATGATTCTTTTCAATGTTGAAACAAAACTTAAAATTTCTAAGGGAACAGGCCTTGAACAAGTCTTAAAGCTGGCTACAAGCCTGTTTTTAATCAAATGAGTTTGGTCAATTTTGGTCCGTTTTATGAAACACTTATCTATACGTTTTAAAGAACCACGACAGAGAAGTAAATAATTGTCCATGTAATCTAAACAAGGAAACAGCGAAGCAGAGTTCACTGTAAATGAAGTTGCCATAGCTGTTAGTAACTTTAAATGTGTGTAACAACGTTGTTTTTTTTTTGTTTTTAGTAGGAAAATATTTACGCCCATAAATTAGAGAAGCAATTGAAAAAAGCCGTGTAGTCCTCAAAAGGAATTACTTTGGTGAAATGGTTCATAAATAAATGCAAACTAGTCCGTAGTTGAAAAGTTTCAGGGTTCATGGAAACTTTCAATTTTTGAAAATTCCTCGTTGAAATTTTTTTCATTACTTTATATTTACCTTATTATAATTTGAAGATGTCTGATAATATCTTTCTCAGATTTAAGAATTTATGCTTAGGTATTCAGACAACTCTTTGTGATTAGAACCCGTTATTTGGTCGAAAGTTTAAGATATACTGTATCACAGCTGTGTTAGAAGAAATTTTTGTAAAATCAATCTTAATTTTGCAGTTTTCGTAACTATCATTGGTATATGCCGGTAGAAAATGCAATAGTTAACCTCACACATGGCTGAGTATGATACAACGTAGGATTTTAGAAACAAGCTGGAACGCTGTTAACTAATTTATAATGTCAAATAATTTCATGCGAAGTATTTTGATGCCATCTTTATTTACAGTTGAAGATAATTGTTTATTTACCTTAGTTTAATTAACTCATGAACTCCCAAGTTCTGAAGACAAATTTTCCCAACTGACAAGAATGTGTTTCTTTGTTGCTTCATTCTTAGAATTCAATGTAACATTACGTTTGTAGCATAAACTTATCCTCGAGTTTTGATTTTCTCTAATTCTTGACACCATTTTTGTAGGTGTATTTATTTTGTGAGGAGAATTTAAACTATAATCAGTCTTGGAAGTAAATGGGTTAATTTTAGTGTCTCTGTTTAGCGCGTATTTTACTTAAAGCCTTGAACAATTTAATGCAGTTTTTATTGTACTTACTTGTTTACTTCTTTGTGTAAGAGAAATAAACAGTGTATAAAATACAAAAACTGCGTTGACTTTTATTGTCTGTCTCCATATTCTAAGGATTCACGTGAGAAGCAGAGAGAACAGATCCTATGGGGACTTCAATACTTGTTTTGTCCCGCACGCGCCAAGTTGATCATCTGTGCAGCTGACAGTGAAGTTACATTCCTTGATTCAAGTCCCCACCCACTTAACAGAAGCGCTTCATTTCTTAGATTGTGTCTCTTCAACTGTCTATCGTTCTCCATATTTTACAAACGATTTTGAACGCCGACGGACGTTTTTATACTGTTACATGTGTGCTCCTTTTTGACATCTTTTCAAATTTGCGCATCGCTTTTTTCTCCTTCCTTCCCTTTTCTATCGTACTTTTCCTTTATCCCATCTTTACGCGCACTTCTTCCATCGTCCTCAACTTTATTCTTCTTCGCGCCTCATGAGACGCAACTATCTCTTTGTCTGTTTTAATTTTTATCCGTCTCAATCCTCCCGCAACGTCAGGCTTCTTTCACCTCATGTACCTCCTTACCTCTCTCCCACCCCTCAGTAGTTGCTATCATGTCTATTTTTTCCACGTTAGAATGGTGTCCTCCTAGCGTCATCTATAATAAAATCTCAGTTTTCCTTTCGATTGATGTCCAGTCCACAATGGTCAGGTGCCAATATTTGCTCTCCTCAGTCCTCTCATTACAGTTGCAGTTGAAAATTGGAAGAGCTCCCTCCATGTCTCGGCGACATAATCGCTGTATTTTATAGGAAACTTTTGAATGTCTGAATTAAGGCTTGTTCTTCGCATACACGGGCAAGTGATTGGAGTTGTAGCTGAGGAATCCAAGTAATCTTTGCTCGATTGCCTTTCTAACAGTTGAAGCCATGCACGAGTCTGAGAGAACGCGACGCTGATCCTTGGTCAACCGGCTGAAAATAAAAAATTGAAAAGGTTTCGCTGTTTACTATGCTGTTTAATTCTTGAATCGCATAGCCAGCAGTTTTGTGGAAGGTCTTTTAGCAGCAACATTTCACAACATTCCCGTTGCCGTTGCAATTGTGGTTTTCTTAAACTCCCTATTGACACTTCGGCACGGGCGTTTTTACGCCCGTGGGAATGTGTGAGGACTTCAGGAGTTAGAACTGCAACACCAAGGAAGACGTCAATTTAGGGCCTGTTTACATGGTGGTGGGGAACCCCAGGTAGGTGAGGTAACTCGTCTATGTGGGGTAACCCGCCTGTCCATATAATTTCTTATTTTATTTTGATCACGTTTACATGATAGGTAGGGTGATCCGCCTAGGTGGGTTGCCCGGTCTGCCAGGCAGGGTAACCCTGTCAGCCGGAGTGACAATTTGCCATGTAAACGTTGCAAGGTGGGGTAACCCGCCTAGCCGGGGTCGCATTCATGGCAAAAAGCTCAAAAGCGAAACCTGTGTTTTAAAACTTTGTACATTTCCTAGCCGTTTCATGGCAAAAATCACCAGAAACCGCAACGGACACACAAGGAGTGTAAAATGTTCACATTTCGGAATATTTAGCGTTGTAAATCGACCATATTTGGTTTCCCAAATTATTCCGTATAACGTATTAAGTCAACGGTTTCTCGCGAAACCAAACACCGCTTTACAAAACGCGTGACGCTTTCATGAATAAATGCATATGCGTCCGAGAATTAATCTTTCTTCTTTTTCGAGATGTGAGCTTGGGACGCCTCTGCTCAAACTTCTTAATTGCAAGCACAACAACACCCCAGCACCCCGGGGTTGTAAGATTGCATGTAAACGCGTTTTATTTTTCTACTACGGCTAGGCTGGTTACCTCACCTACCTGGGGTCCCCAACCTCCATGTAAACAGGCCCTTAAAATGAATACATATTTTTTTGTTGGAATTTCGCGAAAGAGTGGATATCTTTACCATCTCTTACGGCACCACAAGTTAACCTCAGCATAACGTATGAGAGCGGCGTTGAGTTCTATATGGAAACTTTAATAATTTGCCGTCGGGGTTTCCTTTCTCGGACCACGCAAATTTTGTTGATTTCACTGTTATTTTGCAGCGGCCGGCTACGAAATGTGCACAGTTTTAAACGCACACGTGTGCAGAGCTATTGTTTTGCCACGTCTTCGCTGACGTCGCTGTCGCGGGTTGCTTAAGGTCCCTAACATCCACAAAGGCCTTCCTGCTGGCGAAATAGTATGTAACAATTCAAATTAACTCCACCGAGCAGTACTCTCATGAGGTATTGTTCATTATGCTGTTCAGGGTGGCCTCACTCAAAACGCTCTAACCCGGAATCCTTGAGCTTGACCATTCAAGTGCCAGTCGTAGGGTGCTACTTTAATAAGATGTTTTTCAGTTTCAGTTCATAAATGAAAACCTGTTTTGTAGCCATGTATGTTAAAGCTATCGGAGACCAGTCTTGCCGACTTGTGTATCACCAAAACACTACGGAAACAGCTTGAACGTCATAGTGACTTACAGTTAAGTCTTCGTCTATTATCTTTTGACTTTCTCCTCTAATGACGGTACACCGGCGGACTGAGGGGGGAGGGTTAAGTTAGTTTGCCTTTACAGTTCTTTGGGTTAATTTATACCATTCGCTTGTTTTTCTTTGACTTATGTATACAAAGTGTACGTGAAATTCTGGGAACACATCTTTAATGGTGATGTGAGTCCTATGGTTTATTGTCAATGTTGGAGCAGTGCTACACATGAAAGAAGCAGTGAGTGTAGATCATAAACGCCTTTTTCTTTTTTTTTTGTTTATTGTTCCTGTGCAAACAACACTAATTACAGTTCAAATTTTGCGTGCGTTAGCTACGTAAAATTTCGTAATGTTGCGTAACGTAGCATCTGTTTTTGTTCATCGCATATTGTTCAGTTTACTCAGTAAGTCCGCTTGCGAAGAAAAAAAATCTATTCCATCGTACTGCACGGTCTGCTGTTAGGCAGTAATTCTACAGCACCGCAACAAATGTAAGTTTTGTATTGCGTAGTTTTCATCGTTATTTTCGTTGTGGTTTTCCTAAGCGTATTTAGTTTAAAGCGTATTTCGCTTAATTTACATTGTAATAAGTTTCCGCTCACTATTTTGCTTGCACTTTTTAACCGATCCGATCAATACCAATTTGTGTCAGCAATTTTTGAGATTAAATATATTGTAAAGTCGCGTTAAAAGCTGTCTGATTGATTTGCTGAGAGTTAGTCGCCCATGGTAGCCACAATGTGTATTTTGTACCACAAAGCCGTAATTTTGTCATACCATACAGCAGAGGTTCTTCACTTCCGGTTGTCCGTGTCGTGTACCTCAAGCATGTACAGAATCTTGGGCCTGAGTTTTTTTCTTGACAAAACAATTCCTAATATAAGGCAGCAATGCTGTCGGCAAGTTTACAGTTAAGGTCGTTTTCTCGAGATTTTTCGTTTGATAATGTTTCTGTCCAATTTCATTTGGACCTTATAAATCTTACTGAGTCCTTTGAAATATTCTCATAACGGATTGAGGTGGTAAGGTTGTTAAAAAAGCTCATAGAACAGTCAAACCTCGCTTCTGTTTGCTCGACAGGGTAAGACTTTACCAGCTTATGTGGGATCTTTATACATCAGGTAAATGCCTTTAGTTTGAGCTTTTCTAGTCAAAGTTAACACCTTCAAGTGTTTTAGAAATCTTTTGGGATTTTCTTTGATTTCTGGTGGTGTGAAACTCTGCCACCGGGCTATCGAGGATTGCTAACTTTAATTTGAATACTTAGTTGCAGTGAACTGCCGTCCCGCGTCACTTCAAAACTTAACCTAAGATGCTAACGAATTTACAAAAAAATGCAGAGAAAAAGAAACGCTATTTAACTGAAAAAAACATAAAAATAAAAATAATAGGATTTAGTGGTGGAAATTCTACGGAGTGACTCCTCTTGTCCACTGACACAAATTGTCAATTAACACTGCAAGTAAATATAGTGTCCAAAAATCCCAACTGCCAAAAGGCAAACTGATTGGCTATAGACAAAGTGCAGCCAAGGACTTTAACCCGGAACCCAGCGCCTTAACCACTCAGCCACTCTCAGAAGTGTTAAAAGTGGGGGATTTTTAGTTCCTGTTTCACAGGACGAAATCACATGTTTCCGTATTTCTGAAACGTGGCGGAAACATGCAACTCCATGTTTCCGTTATGTTTACGTCTTACGGAAAGGTGAAAATGAAAGTCTACGTGTTTCCGTCACGTTAACGGAACGGAAATGCCAAGTCACGTTTCCGTCATATTTAAGCCAGCACATTTCCGCCGTTGTTCGTTTCCGTCATGTTTCTGCAAACGGATTTGCAGTTTTTTGCTACATCTTACCAAAACACAAACGCGAGATGGTTCTTTGAACAACAAGGAATCTTAATGCGACGGCTGTGTTATTTAATCCGGTTAGGCCAAATGAGACAGTTGTGTGACTTAGGTCGGTTGGTGCCAATGAGACAATTGTGTCATTTGATCTGGTTGACCCAAATGAGACGAGTTGTGTCATTTGATCCGGTTACCCAAAGAAGACAGTTGTGTGCACTGAGCTGGTTGGGCCAAACGAGACAGCCAAAATTAGACATTGTATTATTTGAGCCAGTTTAAGGCCAAATGAGACAGTTGTGTGATTTGCACCAGCTGGGCCAAATGAGACAGTTATGTAATTTAAGTCGGTTGGGCCAAATGAGACCACTGTGTCATTTGATCTGGTTGGCCCAAGTAAGACAAGTTGAACCGGTTGTGCCAAATGAGACAGTTGTGTCATTTAATCTGGTTTGTCCAAATGAGACAGTTGTGTGATTTGAGCTGGTTGTATCAGATAAGACAGTTGTGTGACTTGAGCCAGTTGGGCCAAATGAGAAGGGCCAAATGAGACAGTTGTGTGATATGAGCCAGTTGGGTCAGGTGAGACAGTTGTGGGATTTAAGTCGATTGGGCCAAATGAGACTGTTGTGTCGTTTGATTTGGTTGGCTCAAATGCGACAAGTTGTGCCAAATGAGACAGTTGTGTGATTTAAGTCGATTGGGCAAAACAAGACAGTTGTATTATTTGAGTCAGATGAGACGGTTGTGGGATTTGAGCCGGTTGGGCCAAATGAGACACTTGTGTCACTTGATCTGATTGGGCAAAATGAGACAGTTGTGTGATTTGTGCCGGTTGGGTCAGATGAGGCGGTTGTGGGATTTGAGCCAGTTGGGCCAAATGAGACAGTTGTGTCATTTGATCTGATTGGGCCAAACGAGGCAGTTGTGTGATTTGAGCCAGTTAGGCCAAATGACACAGTTGTGTGATTTAAGTCGGTTGGGCCAAATGAGACCGCTGTGTCATTTGATCTGGTTGGCCCAAATAAGACAAGTTGAACCGGTTGTGCCAAATGAGACAGTTGTGTCATTTAATCTGGTTTGTCCAAATGAGACAGTTGTGTGATTTGAGCCGGTTGGATCAGATGAGATTGTTGTGTGATTTGAACCAGTTGGGCCAAGTGAGACATTTCTGGGATGTGAGCTGGTTAGGCCAAAAAGAGACAATTGTGTCATTTGAGCTGGTTAAGCCAAATGAGACATTCATGTGAGTGGAGTGGATTGGGCAAAATGAGACATTTCTGAGACAGTTCTGTGATTTGAGCCAAATGACACTGTGGTGTGATTTGAGCCTGTTAGGTCAAATGAGGCAAATGTGTTTTGAGCCAGTTGTGTCATTTGATTAAGTTGGGCCAAATGAGACAGTTGTCTGATTTGAGCCAGTTGGGCCAAATGAGACAGTTGTACAAATTGAGCCGGTTGCGCCAAATGACACAGTTGTGTCACTTAATCAAGTAGGGGCAAATTAGACAGTTGTGTGATTTTAGCCGGTTGGGCCAAATGAAACAGTTGTGTGATTTGAGTAGGTTGGATTAAATGAGCCAAATAAGACAGGTGTGCCATTTGAGCCACTGTGGCCAAATCATATAGTTGTGTGATTGAGCCAAAAAGTTGTTATACCAGTTGAGGATGAGCCTACTTAACCCCCCCCCTACCTTCTAAGATAGAAAAAAAACAACGTCAGGTACACAACTTTCTAAATTTCAGGTAGTAGACCTGTAAATTGTTTTTATTAGTTCCACCAGTCACCAACAATAAAAAAAAAAAACAAAGAAATTGTCAGTAAATCTAACAGAATCAAAAGAGCAAAACACCACTGAAAAGCCTAAGAAAGGCAAAAGCGAATGGCTAAGAATAAAATCTACATTTCCTTATTTGTTAACCGAAGTGTAGTAAAAGGAACTCATTGATAACAACCTTAATAATTAATCCCATACAAGGCCTTATAACATTGTCAATGTTCAATCAGTGTCACACAACACCAATTACCTAACAACTCTGAACTGCCTTTGGAGGTTTGGATAATTCAAAAGTTATAAACTCCCAACTGAGTTTGGTTTGTATAACTGTCAATTTAAAAATCTGAAGTTCTGCCAATCTCCCTCATTTGTAGATGACACTAAGTGAACACGAAAAAAGTTATTAATCACTCTCAAGAGTAATGTTTCTCATAAGTACATCATTATTGTGGTTCGGTATTATCCCTGGTTTAAATTTTCCTTTGTTTCAAACTCATCAACAGATATTATCATATCTAAACACAAAGTAAAATAAAATTTAAAGCAAGGTTAAAATTGAACCACAACAGCCACACATAGTTACCTAGCTAAACCTTACAAAGGTGCTTAGATGTACTCTAAACACACCTGCATGTATTAGAAACAAAAGCATATAATAAATTTGGTAAATTATATAAAGTACCTTATTATATGGCCGTGTCTCACAAGGACTGGAAACTATTCCTGAATTTGATTGGCTAAAATCAATACTGACCTTGGTCTAGATTTTCCAAACTATATCGGCATTTAAACCACATTTTAGTGTAAATTAAGGGTACATTTAAGTGGTGAAAAAACTTGGAAACAAAAGCAAAAAATATTGACAACATTTTCTTCTAGTGAGAAATACTAAATGGAAGTGCAAAAATGCCTGACAAGAAAAAAGTAGAGAGGACTAGCAAACTTTGAAAAATTTAAGTTCAGCTTATCATCATGCACAAGCAAAATGTTAGCTGGTACAAAACACTTACATTACATGTAAACAAACAAAATTCTTCTTTTTGTCTGGCCATATAATAACATCTTATCAATCCCTTTTCAAACTCCCCCCCCCCCCCTGTTTGTAAGTTAGTTACAACAAAATTCTCCTGGAGATGGGAGACACGATCAAGTATTTCTGTCCTGACAAAAGTTTTTCAGCTGACAAATACTTTGAGTGAATCCTCTGGACAGGTGGAAATACAGATGGCCCTGAAGTCTCGTAGCCTCTTGCATGCCAAACTGATAGTGGGTTCTTAAAGCCAAAGTCTTGTTCGGAAGGTTTCAGCCAGTTCACAACTGCAAAAACATGAACATATTGCTTTCTTTGAATTTCCAGACTATGGACTATGTAATAACGCACAATTCCTGGCCTCAACAAGCCAGGGTCAATGCATCCATTTTTTGACACTTTTGTTCTCTGTTTATATCGTTTAGAAACTATCAAGACGCCTTTCAAGCTTAGAGAAGGCTATCTTGTCGGACAACGACAAAGAAAAGGCAAGAGAAATTTTCTGTTCGCCAAATGCCATCGACTTCATGTCATCGGAAGAAAGCGACAACGATGATCCTGCTTCATCTAGGGGTCCGAAACCAAGGAAAGTACGTAAACTGGTGTGGGAGAAAAGCGAACTGAAGAATTTGAAAGCAAAACTGGACGAGGCCTATTTGGAAGGACTTAGCGAAAAGCAGCGTCGTGCAAGTGCACGTTTGACCAGAACCGAAGAGCCATCTGTACGGCCTTGCCCCACCAATGGCCCTCGTTGGGCAATTCGTACCGAATAATTGGACTGAGAGGTTCCTAAGAATAGACATTATTTTAGAAAACACTATAAAGACGTTCATTGTTCTTGGCAAACTTTATGCCTGTTTTCATTTATAGTGCTCAGAACAGCCATTGTAACATTTGTTCAAAAGTAATTTGGAATGCGATTTGTTAATTGGTGAAAAGTTTTCTTTCCCAGTCTGACATAGAAACCAAAGTAGATGTATATACTACAAGTATTTTATGAATAGTAGGCTCTGTGATGAATTGAAGCTCTATTTAACTACAACCTTATCTTATGGAAGAAAAATAAATGACGCTTTGGCAAAATATAGCTGTAGTATTTCTTTGACTGAAGGGGAAAACGCCATAAGAGGTGTTCTGTAAATTAATTAATAAGACTTTCCAACTACCATGAACATTATAAGGGTGCGTTTCGGAAAGAAAGAGGGAAAAAAAGGTTTACCAAAGCTAGAAAGTTTCCGCAAGGGTAAGATAAATTTGAATTAACACGTTTCCGAGACGTAAGCTGTATAAACATGAAACAGACCTCAGTTTCCGGAACGGTTTCTTGTGTTTCCGCAGGTTCCATCACCCATTCAGTAGCCCGGAATACGTCAACGGAAACATGGAAAAGACATGTTTCCGCAACGTTTTCTTGTGTTTCCGCAAATGTAAACCCGAAATTACGATTGCGGAAACATTTGTTTCCTCTAGCTGAAACTTGACGGAAACATGCACAAAAAGTGGTCCGGTTCCGTTGTATACGCAGCAACGGAAACGCGAGAAAACGTCACGAAACCGGTAACGGAAACACAGGTTATCCGTCGTGTTTCCGGAACGGTTTAACATGTTTCTGCCACGTTTCCGTTTACGGATTCTTGCAATTTCGTCCGGTGTTTGGTGCTGATAGAAGCACTTTCAGTTTCGTTCATTATTTTATTATCGAAACTGAAAGCAACTCGATCCGTGCCAATCCCCAAATTAAAATTAATTTTATCTTTCTACACCTATGTTGATATAACACGACTCCCCAACAACGGCGTCGGCAAGTTTACTGCTAAGGTCGTGGTTTTGAGATTTTTCATTCCAAAACGTGTATTTTCTCTCGTGTTCTGAAAGGACCTTATCAATTCCAGTGAGTTTCTTTGAAAGGTTTCCTTATTGGACTGAGGTACGAAGCAAGGTCGTAAAAAAGCTGCTGACATCGCTTCCGTTTCCCCAACAGAGGTGAGAAGCTTTACAGGTTTGTGTGAGGTTTCTGTATACTGAGTAAATATTTTTACTTTGAGCTTCTCAGTTGTTGTTTTCTCCTCCAGTTTCTTTTTAACTTATCCAAATTTTCTTTGAATTCTGGGCATGAAGGCGCTGAGTTACAACTGCTGAGATTTTTAACTTTTACTTGAATCTGGCGCTGGGGTGCACTTGTTTAAAACTTACACTCAGAGTTGACGAATACAACAAAAAGCCACAGGAATAAAAAACTGGTATCTATCAAGGAAAAAACCGAATCATTCTTAGGTGTTTCGAGGAAAGTTCAAGAGATTGCTTTAATTTTGTGTTTAGTGATGAGCGAAGCACTTTCACTCTATTTACGAAATTGAAAGTGCTTCGATCAGCGCCAATAACCAAATTAAATATGTATGGTTTTTTTGTTGTTGTTCTTTTTGTTACTAAGGTCCCTAAGGTCACAAAGGATGATCACGTAGGTTGAAGTTACAAATTGTGATCACAGTCTGAAAAATTTTCCGGGCATGATTACGTTAAGTCTCCTTCGCAACCGTGCTTAGACTCGTCATGTAACGGGAAAGGAATGTAGTTCAAAAGTAAGCAGCCGTACGTAGGGAGGAGCGTTGCGTGACGAGTTTAAGAACACCTACGAAGGAGACTAGACCACACTATTTGTGCGAGTTGTGACGGCTGTTTTCCCAAAGCGATACTCCGGAACGGCAATTTGAATGGCTGCAATCTAGCATAAAATTTCTTTGCTAATGGAGACAGTCTACATTTCCATCAGTCTGTTCTAAACGGCGAAAGCTAAGATTAGTCTTCACACTGAGTGAAATAATTGCCGCCTGAGCGCAACGCTAAATCATCACGCCGCTGGTTGTATTTTAGTGAATATTTTACAACAATAGTGGCTACGTCAGTGTGTGACAGTCTGTTGCTTCACTAAGCAAGAAACTATAAAGTTCCACAAAGGAACGTGTGCAAAATGATATCAAATATGATTTGAAGAGTCTCTTAAAATAAATACCTGCTTTAGAATTTTTTTTGTAAGGAGTGCGTGACTCGATATCGGGCAGACAGCGAGACTGCGTGAGAACGTGACTCGTGACAAAAGTCACGTATTGAGTACGAGACTCGCACTAAAACTATAATTTTTCATGCATTTAAGGTTTTTTATTTGAACTTTTGATTGTGGGGTGGAAACTGCTGCTTAGATTATCTTTCTAGATGAAACTAGTTGTGCATATATTTTGAGCTAGAGCTTCCAGCTTTGATTCGTTCAAACTTCGCGGATGTGTTTTGATTTGGGGCGGTAATGATATGAACATCACACAGTCACTGAATTTTTCTCTGTCTTCCACAGGATTAAAACCAACTTACTTTTTACATGATATTGTTAAAACAGGAATTTAAAAACAAACATTTTTTCACATCCTTAGTGGCTATGGAGAAGACTTCAACTGAAGTTCCAATTGTGGACGTTGAAACAGCTGAGAAAGAAATTTCACAGGATGTTGATGAAGAATCTATACAAGGTAAGGCTCACTTCAAGCTTCAGTTACTTTGCTACAAGAACATGCACTGTGTATTCCTGCTGTATATAGATTGTAGAAGAGGCAAAACAGTATGTATGACCACCCCGTGGGGTGTACTTCTTAATCATAGGCTGATGGGGATGATCCGCTGGATAGAGTGGCATTTTCACGACCGAGTTGACTATGGTGGGGTATCATTTTTAACAGAGCTCATTGCAAGAAAGGGGTCGCACATCTTCGGAATTTTGGGGCAAGAAAATTCGAGGAAAGTAGGGACTTTAAAACGGAAAGTTCGTTGTTAAAAGTTTGTTACCAGCACGTATTGCCAAAGTGACCAAGATGGGGTCGATAATTAGCCACAGAATAGACTGTAACAGGGTAAGGCCTTCTGAAAGACCAGCGGCACACACCCACGAAAATTGAATTGAGCACCCCCTCAATTTATTTTATATTCTTTTCGTACACAGGGGATTGTGACGCTACGATGATGACAGCTTGCTCCGACATTGATCAGCCATTGCTACGGAAATCAGCCAAAATAATACTAGTCTGGCCAGGACAAAGAAATCCCTGTTATTCAGTGGCCTTCAGTTTGTTGTTGCTATGGCAACTAGTTGGGGCAATTCTGTACATGATTCGTGATGTTGCTTGTTTCAGCGTCCAATCCACCACATATCAGTGCAAAAAAGAGGCCGCTTTCCCTTTTTCGGAAGAGCTAACAATAGTGTGGCTGGCTTCGCTGTGTATTTTCACCGCTATCTTCATAGCTGCTTTACGGAATGTTCCACAGTTCCCTGGATACAAGTCAATCTTATATCAGCTCATGTTTGTTCTTTCGTTCTTGACTTTGGTTCTTCTTCTCACCCTCGCCTTGTGTCGATACATCAACTTATTCATTTCTATCGAGTCTTCATCATCTCGGGTCATAATTTTTTTCTTGATAGTAAGTTATATTCTCAGAACTTTGGCTGTAGGATTTCTAAATTACACCAAGTTAAATTTTTTGAAGCAGAGTGATCCCATTTACGTATTTGTTATTTATAAAATAACGGTCTTCGTATTTTTCGTTGTTACCCTTATCAATCTTATGGCTACCCTTTTGGCTGTGAGTGTAAAAATCCACGAGATGCATAGAGCATATACAGATAAGAACTCCTTGGATATGGATACTATAAACACACTTTTGGCAGTTTTTGGCACCACCACTTTTAGAATTTCCTTAATGAGTTTCTTTTGGGAAAAGCTTTTCACCGACGACAGGAACATCCTTTGTAACCACATTCCTTTGGAGTAAGAAATGAAAGGAAAATTACAGGGTACCCACTCTTGTCCCCGAAGCCACTCGTTTTCTATTATTTCAAACACGAGGAATGCTTGTTGATTGTGTTTCTAAGATTTACCTCTTAAGCTTAGTGTGCAGAGGGATAAGGAAACATTTATAAATGAGATATAATCATACAAAGTATAGCTGATTGTATGAAAGTGAGAGAGAGATTAATGTTATGTGAAGCGTTCGAGAAGTATGTCAGTGATGTTAAGTTATATACATATATACAAAGTATGCTAAGCTTTTGGGAGATTTCTACTCCAAATGTAGTCTATTAGGTTTATATTGGTTGCTTTTGGCTTCGCGTCAACAACGGATTATTACAACGTATCAGTAACGTATGAATAAATGGGTTTAGTTGGTAAGGAAACTTTGGTGCTGTAACGGTGAGGGGTACAACAAGATAATTTGGTCTTATAATCCAACTGCACAAAGTTGTTTCAAATAACGTGAATATATATCCCATATGTGTACCGTTGGTTATTTTGTAGAGTAAACAAATCTGTTTAGGCGGTTGGCTGCGCACGCTGCGTTTCTTTATCCGCCTTACTTTTCCCACCTTATGAGAAATGAGCAGAAAGACTTGGCAGGAGAAAAAAAGCAATTTTAATAAATAAATAATAATAATAATAATAATAATAATAATAAATAGGTTATTAAACTGTTTGGTGTGTAGTATTGCTTAGTATTTTCATTCCTTGTTTGTATTTTGACAAGGCCGTAAGGCAAGTCAAAGTACTGCACAACTCTTGAAAATACTCGGGTATGTCACTGCCAGATAAAGAAAATCCAAAAAGATCTTTAAGGGAAAAAAACACTTGAAACGTATCCCCTGAACCAGTGCGGTGCCACAAACCCTCCGGGCTCTAAAGTCCTCTAAAGGGTATGCAATCGCAAAATGAAAATACGATAAATAACATTTTATGTTCACGCTGCAGCAAAATGTTTATGAAAATACTCCGAAATGAATTTGTCTCTAATTTTAGAAAGACTTACTTCTTGTGTTATGTAAAGAGTGCTAACGAGAATTTGTAAAAGTGAGATGTAAAAATGTAGTGGACCTTGGAAGAACGCGAGAAGCGCACGAGAAATATTTTAATTCTTATGTATATAAAAACGTTGTGTAGTCAGTTTTTAGCAGTTTGTTCTCGTCGTAATTTTGATTTGTAACTATTGCTAATAAATTATCTTTAAACCTTTCCGGGAGTTCTTTATGATGTAGATCAATTTTTTTTTAGGGTTTAGTGTCGGTTAGAAATTCACCTTTCCTCTTTCATTTCCATGTAAAAAAAAGTTATAACATTCTTTACTATGTTTTTAATATTTATCAATATTCAAAGACTGCGATGCATGAAAGTAACAGCTTTTTTAACCTCAAAGCAATAATTTGGCCGAACTTCAGACTTTGTTTACAGATGAAAAAGCCGAATTACGAGAGCCAGCCAAACGGGCTCTTCTTTCAATTTCAGCTGAAGCACTTCCGGCTTCAAGCTTGCACAGAGTTATGAGCCGAACTACCTTTCCTTTTGTTTTCACGACGCGCTAATTGAGGTTCTTCGTTCTATAACATAGCTTCCGAGTGTTTCTTGGCACTTTATTAGTCTTATTGACTTTCTCTGAATCATTTCCAAGTCGGAGTGAGGAAGCGAGGCTCTTAAACAGTCAAACATGCCTTTCATTTCCGCGACGAGGTAAGAACGCATGGTTGTATCAGATTATTGACTATATGGTAAATACCTCTATTTCGAGTTTCTCAGTCAACATTTTCTCTTTCAAATGTTTTTAATCTTTCCTAATTTTGTCTGATTTCCGGCAATGGAAGACGCTCCTGCCGTTAACTGACGAGGATGGCTAAATTTTAATTAATTCTGGCGTGTATTAATAATTTTTGTATTGTTGTTGCACTATGTAACACGTCTGTTACTTAAAAGCTAATTAAGCTGAGCTTGTCTGAACAAGTTACAACTGTCGGAGCAACTGCAGAATGCCCTGCCACTCATTTACATGTCATTGAATAAGTCGAATAAGATTGACGTTTATTGTGTTAGGCCTCGATCTCCAAAGCCTCCCGACACATGTGAATGAGGTGGACCAGAGTGGCGGGGTATTCTGCAGGTAAGCCAAAAGGAATTTCCAAATTATCGATTTGATTTGGTGCAATTAAGCGCTGATGATCGAAACACTTTCAGTCTCGTTTGCTTCTCATGTGGAGCAATTACTTACAATCGTGTTTTAATTGCACAAGCTTTCGTGTAGGGCGTATATTTACATAAATTAATTTGCTCCTGTATTTACGATGTATTTGATCAAAAAACGATAAACATGTCCAGTGTATGTCATATGTTTATGTTTATTATTTTATAGTTTGAAAATAATTTTGTATTTTGGATAGACTACTTATATTCTCCATCCAAACTGTACTGTTATACTGATTTCCTTGTTTATTATTGAGACAAATCGATTCTTCTTCAAATGTCAGCTAGTGATTCAGTATAGCAAGCGTCCTTTCAATTAACTGCTTTCGATTTTTAGGAATCCAATTCATCAACTGGTAATGATTGATTGGTACCGGAGTAAAGTTTTACTTTTTTCATCTGCTAATCAAGATATGTTTTGTTTTCTGTAACAAATTATATGAACTTGCAACACAAAGATGTTGATGTTGAACCAATTTATCTCAGTCAATTGGGAATGTAGTCTATAAATCTTGAAATGTATCATAATGAGAAGTGAATTAATGTTCATTCAAAAATAAATGCTTGTTTTCTTAATATATATATATATATATATATATATATATATATATATATATATATATCTTTTGTTCTTTTTCTGCTTTAGCAATGTCATTAATATCAATTGCTTGTGATTTTGTGTTTATGTATCCTTCCCATTCCCAAGAGGGAAAAAACATTTATTTTAGGTCATATGTTGAGTTGATGTTTGTTACCATTTGCAACCATCCTTTCTTCAGGCCAGCAACTTTGTAAGAAGAATCTTCTTACAGTTGCTATGGCTACAGGAAGAAGTCCAATGAAAGTGCCATTTGAAAATGAAGACTTACCTGACAAAGAAAATGCACCAGATTTTGATGAGGACACTTTACGAGGTGAGCTATGTTGAACTTTGGCTTCAGTTATTGTTAGAACAATTTCTATTCCACCAGTTTCAAGAATGTAAGTAAATGTAGAGAAGGATATATACAGTGTATGACCAATTTAAAGGATATTTGGCCAGTCATGACTCTCTTCTATGATTACATTATGCTGTTCATTGAGAAGGATCTATGACACAGAAACCTTTGTTATTTTCTTTTCTAAAAGTTCAAAGCAAGTACACAAAGTTATAATAAGTAGAGACATATTTTGATCATCATACAGCATCCATTTTGTAAGTTTGTATCATTACAAAGTACCATCATAATCATCTTCTCATTATAATGCAGCAGTCAATTTGAAAGCTTCAACATCCCCTCCCTTCTCCTCGAGCAACCCACAGGCTTTTGATCATCATCCAAGGCAAAGGGGAGGGGGGGAGGAGGGGGGAGATTGAACCTTGCCTGACTGGCATTGGGGAATTTGAATCAGAAGTGTCAAGACTTTCCACTACAATGCAACTGTTATGTATCATTGAATATGGAGGTGTTTAAGGTACATTAAGTGCACTTTCACTAACAAATGGCTCAGAATAAATTCGTGCACAAGTTCTCAGTTTTAAAGCTTGGTCAATTGTTGAAAGTCATTGTTGCTAATTATTTTGCTTTTTACAAAAATTTGGGTGGGGCATTTAAACCCATATTTTGCCCAAGGGATATGAATTTTTAGAAACTGATCTCCAAAAGTTTAAATGCCAAGGGGTTTGCTTCAGATTGAGTGACACTTAATTCTCATCATTATAAGCATCATCATAAATATTAATCTCATCTTAATATTATTCTTATCATTTATATCATAACTATTTGTCTATAGGTAATACTGCTTCTGGTTTGTACGATTGCAACATTGGGATCTTATTGACTGACATTAACCATCTAAATGTAATTAAAGCAGTAGACTCTTTTACACTTATAGTTTTGCCAACTCTCTGATTATCAGAGCTCACAGAAACAGAACAAGACTCTTGGTCTTCCACATGGGTCTTCAAACCTTCAAGAAAAATGAGGATTTGGGTCACTTCCTCACAGAAATATAACATTTGAAGTCCAGATTTCCCATGTCCAATTTTATTATGGTTATCTTGGGGTTCTTATCTTAATTTTCTTGATTGCACTTAGATTTTGGGTTCTAAAGAGGGGATTATGCTTTCTCCTGGACAATAACAGCATGCAACTGAGTCTGATTGGTTGAGCTTCCAACCGAAAAAAGTATTTCATAAACTAACTGAGTGGGGTTTGTCCTGTGAGTGGGGCCATCTTTGAGACTGTAGACATCATCTAAGGTTTTCAGTGGATGCTTCAAGTCAGGCAGGTGCAAAAGTGGCAGCTGGCACAAAAGGAAAAATCTGCAGGTTTTAAATCTCCAGATCTTGGCAGCTTGCTTATACACTAATTAACTACAACCAGAGATTTTGACATAAATTATTTTTTAAATTTTTTTTTTGCAGCCAAAGCTGATATTTATAGGAATGAGGGTAATGAGACCTTCAAGAAAGGAGATTTCATCAATGCTATTCACTTTTACACAGAAGGAATTAAAATGAACTGCAATGAGAAAGAAATGAAGGCCAAACTGTACAACAACAGGGCTATTGCACATTTTAAGCTTGGTAAGATGATGAGAGCTTTAATATGCATTTTTCTGTCCTCAGCAAGGGCTTTCAGTAGTTTTTCTGAAAAAGGTGATAATTTTGAATATATGTCTAAAAATAAAAAATCCGAAAAAATATATATGCCTTATCTTGGCCTCTCAATTATACAAAGAGCAATTCACAAGTTTTTCCTTAAGTTATTGTGTAGGTGGTGGGTTTGCTACATAAACAGATAATCAGAGATATTTATTTTCAAACAGGAAATCACCAGGATTCACTGAGGGATGCAGAAGCTGCCAATGAGTTAAATCCAACTTTCCTCAAGGCAATTGTGAGAGGTTAGAAATGTTAGCGGTGCAATAATAATAATAATTAAAAAAAGAACTTAACACTCTAAGGTTATATGAAGTTATATCTTGTCTCAATTGACTTTCATTAAGAGGTCAAGACCACCCTGATGTACATTTGAATCCAGCTCTTGACTGCTGTGCCATGACTTTCCATTATGATGAGAATACTATTTTGAGTTGGATGAAGATCTCAGTGCTGAATGCACAGAAAAATTTCAGCAGGAGTATTTTAGTTTCCTTTTGCTCAGTGAGTGAGGTAGTGGTGTCAGATATGTTTAGTCACTGTCTAGCTGTTTTGAAAAGAAGTAAGGACTTAACTTAACTTAACTTAACTGTCAGGAAACATTCCTCATTCATCAAGTATAACTCAACTTCAAGTGCTATTAAATACATGTAATAATAATGTAATTAAAAAGACTGCATGAGTAAATCTTATTCTTGGTGAACTTAAAACTTTAGTTTGAGTCACTTCCCAGGAATCAATTATTATCAACTGATTGAGTCAATCAAGTATGTTGACTCAAACAAAAAGGAATCTAGGATTATTATCAAATATATATATATATATATATATTTTTTTTTAATTTGTATTTAACCTATTTTTAAAAAGATTAACTAAAAAATGTACTATACTATAGAAATCTTAAAAAATGGGTTTCATTGTTCCATTCTCCCATTGCATGTATTATATTCTATCTATATCTCTTAGTGATTTTGTGGGAATTGTCAGTCCCAATTCAAATGTTCTTAGATAAGTTTCAATTATCAAAAGCAAATATGTTTTTTTTTCATGGTCTGTAATGATTTAGCTTTCAATCAGGTTTCTGGCTATTGAGCTACATTAATTATATGCTTCTTTGTGTTGTTGCCTACAGGAGCCACTGCTTGTGTTGAACTGAAGAGATTCGAAGAAGCAATTACTTGGTGTGATAAGGGATTAGCTGTATCCTTTTAAGGAATCTTAAATTCTTAACCTTGGGTGTAATGGAAATGTTCCATAATTTGACATTTTAAGGGAGAAAACTGATTTGAAGAAGGGTATTAGTTATGATGGAAACTTGTCAGCTCATACTTTCAGTGTGTGTGATTAAAAAATGTGGGAAAAGTAAATAGGTCATAACTTAATAGTGATACGCTCCATTGAGCCATGACCTAGCCATACTATCCATGCCACAACTGGTACATTAGTTTAGTTAAAAGACTTAAATTCACCCAGTTTATACATGGTATTTGGGTAGATGATCTCTCCGAAATGAGCCACAAAAAGAAGCTTGGTAATGTTTATATATATTATGCTAATTTTCTCCCCTTTAAATTTTTTCTATTACTAAGAGACTAGTAAACTTTCGTCACATTTTCCTATGGACAAATAGAACTTTCAAAGGCACATATTAGTCTTCTAGACTCATTTCTTCTTCTGCTGTAAAACATTAATGATGTTAAAGCTCTATATTAATTTAAAAATTGAGTAAGTGCTTCCTGGTTTTTCGAAAGGAGAAATTATACCTAGATATTTTGCATTAAAATTTGACGTAGCGCATGAAAGAAAACTCTTTGTGATGTGTAGATTTACTACTAGAGACTGAATTTTGATTAAATATCTACTTTAAACGCAAGCCTTCCCACATGTAATAGGCAATTTTACAGTTGTGTACTTAGTTGCCAAGCCTTTGATTTGGAGTGAGATTGAAGGTGACCTTGTTGTGATAGAGACCAGTATCTAGTGAGTACCGGTATTATAAATAATAAAGTAATTTGCATTTAAAAGCGGCAACGTTTGTGTCATAACCAGGTCACCTCTAGCCACACTCCCGTTCAAAGGCTTGGGAACCAAGCAAGCAGCTGTAAAACTGGCCTATTTATTATACCAATGTGATCAGAAAAATAATCATTTTTTGTTTTTTCCACATTTTTAAACCTTAACATAGAAGAAGATTGACAAAAATTATAGGATCTTGTTGTCATTAAGAATGCAGTCTATCAAAGAAGTGAGAGATAAGTTCATGGAGGAAAAAGATCATATTAGCCATGACCATGGTAATACAAGTTCAAGTGATGTCAAGAAAGTCATAGACTTCTATAAACAGGGAGACAAGCATGAGGAGAGTAACAATTATGGCAATCTTGGTAATGCTTATTACAAACTGGGTGATTTAAAAAAATCCATAGAGTACCACAACCTTGATCTTAAATTAGCTAAAGAGGTAGGAGATAAGCATAGGGAGGGTGGTGCTTATGGCAGTCTTGGCAATGCTTATTGCAGTCTGGCTGATTTCAAAAAAGCCACAGAGTACTACAACCTACATCTTCAAATAGCTAAAGAAGAAGGAGACGAGTGTGGGGAAAGTCATGCTTATTGCAATCTTGGCAATGCTTATGTGAGTCTGGGTGATTTTAAAAAAGCCATAGAGTACCAGAACCTATATCTTCAAATAGCTAAAAAAGTAGGAGACAAGCATGGGGAGGGCGACGCATACAACAATCTTGGGATTGCGTATCGGTGTCTGGGTGATTTTAAAAAAGCAATGTATTACCTCAACCTAGCTCTTAAAATAGTGAAAAAAATAGGAGACAAGTATAGGGAGGGTAAACTTTATGGTAACCTGGGCATTACTCATCGGAGTCTGGGTGATTGCAAAAAAGCCATAGAGTACATTAACCTATGTCTTAAAGTAGCTAAAGAAGTAGGAGACAAGCATGGGGAGGGTGATGCTTATGGCAGCCTTGGCAATGCTTATGAGTGTCTGGGTGATTACAAAAAAGCCATAGAGTACCACAACCTACATCTTAAAATAGCTAAAGAAGTAGGTGACAAGCATGGGGAGGGTGGTGCTAATAGCAATCTTGGTAGTGATTATTGTTGTCTGGGTGATTTTAAGAAAGCTATAGAGTACCACATCCTACATCTTAAAACAGTTAAAGAAATAGGAGACAAGTATGGGGAGGGTTCAGGTTATTGTAATCTTGGCAATGCTTATTGCCATTTGGGTGATTTCAAAAAAGCCAAAGAGTACTACAACCTAAATCTTAAAGTAGTTAAAGAAGTAGGAGACAAGTATGGGGAGGGTATAGGTTATGGTAATCTTGGCAATGCCTATAACCGTCTGGGTGATTTCAAAAAAGCCATAGAGTACCACAACCTAAATCTTAAAATAGCCAAGGAAGTAGGAGACAAGCGTGGGGAGGGTGTTGCTAATGGCAATCTTGGAAATGCTTATCTTACTCTGGGAGATTTGATAAAGGCCAACAATTTATACAACGTAGCGCTCAAAATTGCCAAAGAGGTGGAAGACAAATCCTTAGAGGCTATGGCCTACTATTCATTAGGATGTGTTTTTGAGTTGCAGGGTGGACTGCCAAAAGCCGTTGAACATTACCAAACTAGTATAGACTTAAGCAATTCCTTGAGAATACTTCTAAAATCTAAAGATGAGTGGAAAGTTAATTTTCGAGATCAGTATCAAGACGTGTATACACGTTTGAGTAGAGTTCTCGTAGAACAAGGTAATATCGTTGAAGCCTTATTTGCTGCTGAGAAAGGACGAGCTCAAGCTCTGACCGACCTCATGGAATCCAGTTTTTGTGGTGGAACAAGTCAGCACAAGAGAGGCGATGAAATTTTAGCAGTTTTAAAGAACGTTCCATCAGACACCGTCTTTCAGGCAGTGGACAAAGCTGACATTAATCTTTGGGTTGTGTCTGAAGGAAAGCAAGTTCAGTTAAGACAAAGTAAACTCAATGGTTCTGTTTCAGAGAATGGTGGAGCCAGCCAGTACTCTGAGTCGTTCATGCTCGGTGTTTATACACAACTTGGTGTTCGTTCTAATAAGAGATGCGAGAACCGATCTTTAGATGCTTTGAGGGAGAGCCGTTCAAAAGTGGATGAGAAAACTAAAGAAGACAACCTTCAACCTCCCATCCAACAAAACGAATGCCTGAGCTTGTTGTATGATACCGTTATGAAGCCGGTGGCTGACCTGGTTCAAGGGAATGAGCTACTCATTATTCCCGATGGACCCCTGTGGCTCGCTCCTTACGCTGCATTCAAGGATGGAAATTCTAAATACCTGTGCGAATCGTTCAGAATTCGACTCGCTCCATCGTTAATAAGTCTTAGACTAATTGCCGATTGCCCAGATGATTATCACAAAGGCAGTGGTGCATTACTTGTAGGAAACCCGTGGGTGGTCGAGGTTACTGACAGCAAAGGGGAGATACTCCTCGAGCAGCTTCCGTCTGCTGAAGAAGAAGTAAAGTTGATCGGAAAAATTCTGAATATCACGCCAATCACTGGCAGACAGGCCACGAAACGCGAGGTGTTGAAAAGACTCTGTTCCGTTTCCTTAGTTCACTTTGCGGCACACGGATGTATGGAAACAGGCGAAATTGCTCTTACACCTGACCCAGAACGAAGATCTAATGTGCCAACAGAGGAAGATTACATTTTAACAATTGAAGATGTGTTGAATGTTCAACTTCGCGCCAAACTTGTTGTACTCAGTTGCTGCCACAGTGGTCGGGGCGAGATCAAGGCTGAAGGTGTGGTTGGCATTGCGCGCGCTTTTATGGGGGCTGGTGCCCGGTCTGTTGTGGTGTCCCTGTGGGCGATTGATGACGAGGCTACTCTCGAATTCATGAAATGCTTTTATCAACACCTTGCTGAAGGAAAATCTGCAAGCGAGTCACTGAACCTGGCTATGAGAAGCCTCAGAGAATCAGCCAAGTTCCGCGACATCAAATACTGGGCGCCCTTTTTACTGATTGGAGATGACGTCAGTCTTGACTTCATGGCAAAAGAAAGATAGAATTTGAATATAAAATCACATAAATCAATTATTTTTTCATCTCAAAAAGAATGACGCGGGAACTTGGAAGTTTTAAATGTTTCTCTATTTTGACAATTTTTGGCTATTTTTCATAACTTTTTACTTTTTCTTTAACTGGAACTTGAGATGTGTAACTTTACTTTTGTGAGGAAATAAAAACAGATGGTTTCATAACGGTTTGATCAATGGAATTGTTTGTTTTCGTACTTTAACAAATTTAATGCTTGTGAATACAATTTTTAAATTGTTTTCCATACAAAAACAAAGAAACCTTTAAAAACCATTTAAAAGCCTCTAAAAAGGTTTTTGATTTTACATAACCAGGAGCTAGTCCATCAGGTTTTAATTACGTTTATACTTTAAGCTTTTGATAAGCAAAGAAACAGCTCGTCATTTGCAAAAGTTGGCACATTTTTATTTCAAAATTTTGATCTGCAAAATTCGCAGCCGTACGTTGATTAAACTTGGATGGTTTTTCTACACCAAAAATTTCTTTGTCACGAATTGAGATTAACTTTACAAGAAAAAAATTATTATTACTTTTTTCGATCCATTTTAATGCAATCTAATTCTATCACTGCCAAGATTGCCATTTTAAGCTTGATTTATAGAAGTAAACATCTGTGATAATGTTATTGAATTTGCCGACCATATTTTAGAGACATAAGATCTACTTTTAGGGGTGTAGCCAGCCTCTATTCCTGAAGGCCCGGGCTACAATTGTTTTCTGCCCGCTTGACTTTGACAATCTGACTCTTACTAATGTTGAAACAAAAATTGAAATTTCGAAGGGAACAGGCCTTCAACAAGTCTAAAAGCTGGCTATAACCCTGATTTTAATCAAACGAGTTTGACCAATTTTAGTCCATTTTATGAAACACTTATCTGTTGGTTTTAAAGAATCACGACAGAGAGGAAAAAAATTGTCCATGTAATCTAAACAAGGAAAGAGCGAAGGAGAGTTAACTGTAAGTAATGTTTCCATAGCTTTAACTTTTAATGTATGTGACATGGAATTTGTTGTTTTTAGTAGGAAAATATTTACTTCCATAAATCAGAGAAGCAATTTAAAAAAGCCATGTAGTCCTCAAAAGTAATTAATTTGGTGAAATAGTTCATAAATAAATGCAAACTAGTCCGTAGTTGAAAAGTTTCTGAGCTTAAGGAGAAAACTTTCAATTTTTGAAAATTCCTTGTTGAAAATTTTTTCATTGCTTTAAATTTACCATAGTATAATTTGAAGATGTCTGATAATATCTTTCTTAGATTTAAGAATTTATACTTAGGTATTCAGAGCACTTTTTGTAATTAGAATCCGTTATGTGGTCAAAAGTTTAAGATATACTGTATCACAGCTGTGTTAGAAGAAATTTTTGTAAAATCAATCTTAATTTTGCAGATTTTCGTAACTACCATTGGTATATGCCGGTAGAAAATGCAATAGTTAACCTTGCACATGGTTGAATATGATGTAACGTAGGATTTTAAAAACAAGACAAGGTGGAACCTTTTTTAACCAATGTATAATGTCGGTGAATTTCATATGAAGTATTTTGATGCTATCTTTATTTACAGTTGAAGATAATTGTTCATTTACCTTAGTTTAATTAACTCATGAACTCCCAAGTTCTGAAGACAAATTCTCCCAGAAGACAAATTCTTTCAGATGATAAGAATGTGTTTCTTTGTTACTTCTTTCTTAGAGTTCGATGTAGCATCACGTTTGTAGCATAAAATTTTCCTCCAGTTTTGATTTTCTTTAATTCTTGACACTATTTTTGTGGGTGTATTAATTTTGTGAGGAGAATTTAAACTATAATCAGTCTTGGAAGTAAATGGGTCCATTTTAGTGTCTCTGTTTAGCGCATATTTTACTTAAAGCCTTGAACAATTTAGTGCAGTTTCTATCGTACTTATTTGTTTCACTTCTTTGTGCAAGAGAAATAAACAGTGTATAAAATAAAAAAAAACTACGTTTATTTTTAATGTCTGTCTCCATATTCTAAGGATTCACGTAATAAGCAGAGAGAACAGATCCTATGGGGACTTCAATACTTGTTTTGACCCGCGCGCGCTAGATTGCTAATCTGTGCAGCTGACAGTGTTTCAAGTCCCCACCCACTGAACAGAAGCGCTTCGTTTCTTAGATTGCGTATCTTCCACTGTCCATCGTTCTCCATATTGTCAAACGGTTTTGAACGCCGACGGACGTGTTTATACTGTTACATGTGTGCGCCTTTTTTACCTTTTTTCTAACACAAGTTTTTACAACTTTTCACATTTGCGCATCGTTTTTCTCCTTCTTTTCCTTTTTTTTTATCGTTCTTTTCCTTTATCTCATCCTTTACACTTACTTCTTTCATCGTCCTCAACTTTATTCCAGTCCACAATGGTCAGGTGCTAATGTTTGCTCTCCTCAGTCCTCTCATTACAAATGCAGTTGTAAATTGGAAGAGCTCCCTCCAAGTCTCGCCGACATAATCACTGCATTTTATAGGAAACCTTCAATGTTCGAATTAAGGCTTCTTCCATCAACTGTTTGGGAATGGATCAAACTCTCGCCCAGAGTCCACCTACTTCGTGAATCCAAGATACAGAGTCGGTACCCGCCATCTTGAATGTAGATGACGAGAAGACCTTGGTAAAGACTTTTGACGAAACAATAATTAAGAAAGGATAAGTTACTATAATACTTCCTAAGAGGCAGTCAATGACAACTAGAGAGATTCATTATGAGCAAACACGTTCCGTCAATTATTGGACTTCATGTCTCCTTACATCGTAGATTAAACTCGTCGAATACGCACGCCTATACGCCCCTCTCCCCTTTCCCTTCAATAGCATTATACATCCTTCTACTGCAACTTTTATATCTAATCTCTCCCCGCCCTGCTTACACCCTCGTGTGTTCCAGCGATTTTTGCAGTTTTCTTGTTCTTACTTTGAACTCGTATCGATTCTTTGAGATAATTTCCTCCCCTCTGATTGGCCGATGTAATAACGTTGCACATGGCATGATATTCGTGTCTCAAGTGAAGTTGTTGATTAATTCTTGTATGTTTCCCTTAAACATACAAACGGGTTTAAGTCCTGAAAATGCAATTCCATTTTATTTTTATTACTGAGACTCATTGTATTTTTATTTGCTTGGTTTTTTTTGTCACGTAAATGTTCAAACGCAAGTAATTCAGTGTTTAAACCAATAAAAAGTGAGGTGGATTCAAAGGTTTTGTGCATCCTCAATGCACATATTTATTGTGCACAATCAACTTGAAGAGCGCTTAACTCCAGGAGGCGCCATGAATATTCGTGTCAGTCATGAGACTCTCGGGCGTGATTCTTCGTTTATTACTCTTAAGGTTGCCAGATGAATGTGGTCAATCTTTGCAGGAGCGAATAAGAGCTCTAGCGATGAAACAATGAATTGCTCTTAACCTAGCCTGAACTGATTAACAACAATCTTTACATTCAATATTTTACTAACTTATATCATAAAGCAATGGAAAATATGTATATTTTCGCCGTATTTAAAAATGAAAAGAAGTATGAATATGAATGTTTGGGTTTTATTACAAATGGTACATCTAGAAATTGTCACCGCAAACAGGAAAGTTTACGAGTTAAGGTGAGTTAAGCCCAAAGTAAAAACGCCGCCATCTTGAGGTACGAGGTTCGCCTGTCGAAGTACAGAAGCCACCACATACTCGATGTTAAATATAATTTTTTTTGGTTTATTTCTCGGTCGTCGATGATATAAACATAACAGTTATTTATTTTCTTTACATTCCTTATTTTCCATTCAATTCGATACTACTCGAAGACAATATACAGTACACAAGCCCTTGCAGTTTTATCGAAACCGTTTGGACTTTCCGATGAACCTGCGTAACACTGAAGCAGTGAAATCAACCAATAGTACCACGCTTATCTACAAAAAAGGAAACGCCGATGACGAGTTAAATGACATCACACCATGCCAGGTTTGGCATACATGGGCAAGTGATTGGAGTTGTAGCTGAGGAATCCAAGCAATCTTTGCTCGATTGCCTTTCTAGCAGATGAAGCCATGTACGAGTCTGAGAGAACGCGGCGCTGATCCTTGGTCAACTGAAAATAAAAATTGAAAAGGGTACGCCGTTTATAATGCTGTTAAACTGCAAGTTTCGCAATAATTCTTTGAGATGATACGGCTTATTACAATAAACAAGGTGCCTCCAATGTTTTGAGGATTTAAAACGCCTAGTGTGTGAGCAATCGTGCGTAAGAAAGCTGCTAAGCCCCAACTTCATGTTATTTTCTTGTCCGAGGTGGTTCTCACTTAAAAAATTGTACCTAGGCCCTCATTATTAACACTTCGGCACGAGTCTTTCTTCGCCCGCGGGAATATATGGGACGTGGAGCAACGCAAGTAACACTCGAACCCCAACAAACCTCTCCTTGACTCGTCTGAAATTTTCGTGCGAGCGGAAAAACGCACGTTCTGCAGCGCTAATAAGAATAAAGGCCTGCCCGCAGGCTATAGAGTGAGTAACAATTCATATTAAATCTAACGAGCAGTACTTTCATGAGGTACTGTTCATCATGCCGTTGAGGGTGGTCTTACTCAAAACGCTCTAAACCAGAATCCTTGAGCTTGACCATTCAAGTGCCAGTCGTGGACGTTTTCCAGTTTCAATTCATAAATGAAAACCTCTTTTGTAACCATCTATATCAAAGCTATCGCAAACCAATTTTGTCGACTTGTGTATGTACCAAAACACTAAGCAAAGAGCTTGGACGTCAGAGTAACTCACCACTAAGTCTTCGTCTATCATCTTCCGTACTTTCTCCTCCAATGACAGTACATCGGCGGACTGAGAGGGGAGGGTTAAGTTAGTTTGCTTGTACAGTTCTTCGGGTTAGTTTATACCATAAGCTTGTTTTTCTTCGACTTACGCATACAACATGTACGTGAAATTCTGGTAACACAGCTTTAAGCGTTAGGTCAAGATCGCAACGAAATACTTTTACACAGGTTTACATAGGTTTACACATGTTACTGCGACTGTTAATATCAAGCGAATTATGGAAAATGTAACAACACCGTTTTAGCTTGATACATACACTATTTAAAGTCATAACATAATCGTCGTAGTGAGCACTTAATAAATTCAAAACCAAAGTTATAATGTTCTGGGATTTATAAGGGGAAAGTAAGGAAAAAAAGGATTGATGGAAGTGCATAAAATATTGACGGTAGTGTTTCATGAATTTTCAATGATGCCTTTAAAAACTCCATAGCTGGCACATACTTGGCATCGAGATCCATAACAGAGAAGTTTTCAATTAAGTATCGAAAGTGATCTTGAATTGCTTTAGTTTTGCTTTACTTCACTCAGTGATTGGTCCAGAAATCTCGCGCCGCCGGCTTAACCAATGAAATGTAAAACTAAAACCAATCTCAACTTGGTCACTCGCGTTTTCCCGCTCTTCAAGTAGGTTGTCTGTTTTTTACTTTGAGTTCTCATTGGTTAATGACGATGTAAACCGTTGTTCTTATTGGTTAATGATAATGTAAACCGATGTTCTGATTGGTGGTTGTGACCACTCTGGTTTTGGCTCTATAGATTATGGCTCAAAATAATTTCCAACATTTTACTTACAGGTTTTGCTACAAGAAGTTCTCTTATCTCATCCCTGAAATCTTTGAATCTATCGTGGAAAACGGCAAGGCACCAGGACTCTCGGAAAAAGCTAAAATATGCACAAAGAAACGTTTAAGGACTTGAACGATGACAAGTCATAATTTGGATATACCAATGTCAGTAGTGTTTTCCAAACTAATTGTACATTAACAACATTCCTGAATGTCCTTCCGGTTTTCAATCAAGCCTAGCTGAAGCCTGCCAGCTGATATGTCTATCTGTCTGTTCGTCTGTCTGTCCGTCTGTCTATCGGTCAGTCTGTCACTCTTTCTGTCAATCTGTCTGTTTTTTTTTTGTCTGTCTTTCTGTCTATCTGTCTGTCTGTATATCTGCTCACCTATCTGTCTTAATGTCTATGTATTTGTTTGGAAATCTGTCTCTCTCTGTCTGGCTCACAGTCCGTCTGTCAGCCTGTCAGTCAGTCTGTCTGCGTCTGTTTGTCTATCTGTCTCTCTGTATGTCTGCATGTCTATCTATCTGACTGTCTTTCACTCTGAAGAAGGGCTAACGCTCGACACCAGCTTTATAAACTTTGCACGGTGGCCAACTTACAATATCGACTCAATTGTTAAAACCAAATTATCTGTGATACCACAGTTTCTTTAAAAACCAACCCCCTATAATCATGTGTTTTTTCCTTTTAAGTCTGTCGGTCAATCTGTCGTCTATCTATCTGTCTGTTCGTCTGCTCGTCTGTCAGACCGTCTGCCTGTCTGTTTATGTCTACTTATACCCGCCTGCCTACTTAACTTTATGTCCGTCCATTCATTGGTCTATATGTCACAACAATACAAACCCCAAAGTAAGAAAACGAAAACTCTTCGTTTTTGTACCTGTAGAAATCATCTATGAGCCCTTCGTCGAATCTTTGCAACAAATTGTTCAGGTATCGCTCATGTAGGGCATACAAACACACAAGGTTACTTGTATCAAGCCCCTGTAACACAAGAAAAAAGGTACAGAATGAGACAAGATGACAGGATGGCGTCTTCACTTTAAACAAGGCCACCTTAAAAGTTCTAAAACGAAAAATTTAAAAGTGTAAAGTTAGAGTAGAGGAGTAAGTAGAGAGATTCCGAGTGTTTGAAGTTAAGATGCTCACATTTTGGTTTCATGAGAAGAACTGTAAACCACCAATTTCTCACCGCCTTCCTAAGACTTTAGAAGAAACACGCGCTCTTCACAACTAAACACGTGATGGTCTCACTAACCTGTCGAGTGTAGCACGTGATTGTCTCTATGGAGCGGTGCTGATTCACGTGCAAGCGGAAGTAGCCTTGCTCATGGTCCTTACCGGTGATAAGTTCCCTGCCCTGTAAGAAAGGAAAATGTACTTTTTTTCGAATCAAGAATTCATATGCCATGCAGCGGCCGGGTTGCTCAGCAAGATTCAAAATGGCTGCATCCAAACCCGCTTGGTATTACAACCTCCCACACATTCTTTGATGGCGGAGATGAAAATAATATGTTTTCATGTGTATGCTATATACCTTTTAAAATAAACTTTCCATCTCACCTTTCTAACAAGGGGCAATAATAATAATGAGGATCGAAATACACCAATGACAGCGCGCAAAAACACATTATAAACAGCAACCAAGGTACTATAAATAGCGACACGTGAACTTTCGACCTCGTTGCCTGACGAAAGCTAGCATTATAGCAGTCGAAATGTCATGATCAATACGATCCGGATAGCCTGACCATCAAACGTTCATTAAGCTACAGAACTACAATGAAAATCAATATTTTCTATGACAAATTCTCCCTACTTACATATTCAGGCTGTACCATGTGTGCGTCTAATGGAATATTCAAGCTTGGTTTACCGACTTGCAAGTAATTATATCCCCCTGCAATACATAAAACGTTAAGTTCATTATTTGAAAGCCTCTTCTTTTGAAGGCGTGCGTACTCTTTCATGAGCCAATTTATGATCAGATTCTATAGTGTTAAATGGTTTAATTGTACTTTACTTGAAGATTTCCCCTCAAGCACCAAATGCTATACGCGTCCTAAATTTTGGTTGTTCAAATAAACGTCCGAAATACCCCAAATTAAAGGACATTCTCGAAAGAGAAAGGAGGTAAATTTCTAAAGAAAATGTGGTGCTACGTCGGTTTGGGGTATTACGAGATAATTTGGTTTCATCATCTGAGTCAATAATGTAAATTTACCACCGTAAAGAGTTTCTAAAGCTGACGTTCCAAGCGTTAGTCCTTCGTCAGTTAATAAAATCAAATTAATTGTCTTGAAGGGTAGTTTAAAGCGAAAAAAAACTTTCTCGGCTCTAAAGTCGAAGATTTTCCCACTTACGCTTAAGGAGCTTGTTGGGAATCACGAGAAAACTCTACATCAAAGAGATAACACGCAGGAAAATGAGAGTGACAGAGTGGTTGGGAGCCTGCGCTAGCTTCACAGAACGACGTAAAGTAGAATCAAAGCAATCTCAAATTACAACATTAAACTAGTCTAATCTAAACTAGTCTAAAATAGTGCTGGTCTATAATACTCGTCACTCATTTGTTAACTGTTATTTTTATTCTCTTCTGATTTCTTGAGAGTTTCGCGCGAGAATCAAAGAGTACAGTGATGCAAATTAACCCAATTGTGCGCTGAATTTTCTCTAGCATGGAGGTCGTCTCACCTGGTAACATAGCAGAGACTGTCTTCGGTTTGGTGTATATTGGTATCAGTAAATGCTGCTCTCGAGGGGTCTCCGTGTCGAGAAGCATGGCGTCAAGGGTGGGATCAAACAATGTTAACAAAGACTGCGCCAGTTCTTCACCTACCTCCTTGGAGTTGAAGTTTCCATGAGTCCTAAAAATGAAAAGAGAACGAGAAAAATGTTGAAGAATGCATGTAGAAAAACATGTATACAGATTGGAAATCAAAAGGTGTTTATACAGTATACACTGCTTCACTTTCATTTACCAGCTTCCAAAGCGAGTTACCTAAGACTTAATGACCAAGCACTTTGATCCCTGAGGGTGACGAACATCTGATTTCTTTTTCCAACATCACACCTGAATCACACATCCAGGTTACAAAAATAAAAGGTGATCGCCAACTCAAGACGCTCTTGATTGCTAAACAAATTCTTCTTGTCAACACCTTAAGAAATGTAGGGACAACAATATGGAGAATATGGAAGCTGATCTACGGGTCTTTAAATGTTAAACTTCCGTAATCTCCCGTTGACGTACATCTGACTGCAGTGTAATCCGTCATTCTAGGCGGGCCACCACAACGACCGACATTTATGACAACCATAGACAACTTATTATGATAAGTATGATACATTACCAAGATTCTGCATGGTATCTCCGCTGGAATTTCGTTAGTGGTCCTGCAGCCCTAATGCATGGGTCATTTGTGTGGAAATCTGCGTCGATGACTAATCTTCCGTCAAACACAAGACAGCTGTCATTAATGGCTGAAATGAATGGACAAATGAATCCATGAAAAAACTACTTGATCACTAAACAGAAAATAGCAACGACAAAAAAAATTACCTTTAAAAGCGTCGTGGTCAACCTTCTTGGAGTGGAAGCAAAAGAACGCCTGGAAAATTGAAGTAATTATATTGGAAGGTCGCGATATTTTTTTAGTTGACCTGCTAAATTACATTTAGCTTAACAGCACAAATCGTAGGATAAGAGAAAAACACTAAATGGGAAGAATACACTAAGAAGGAACGAGAATGCATAGGATAAGAATGACAGGTTTTGTTTTAGACCATCTTATCGTAGTTATCAAGGCCCGCTCGAAATCTGTGAGACAAAATCTGTGGTAACAACCACTCAATATACATCGCGCACGCACTGAAGACGACACAAAGAAGTCAGCCACGTATTTATCACGCGAAAAGTATTCTGTATATCATCTGCCAAGCGCAACCTTTTCATGTAGGTGAAGTGCATTATTTGTTATTCGTACGTTCATAACTAGGGAACGGTGGCCAATCAATTGATTAAAGAAACTTGAAAATTTGTGCAAAGATTCCTCTCTTTATCATCGTCTCAAGTTAACTCACCTCACAGTCAACACTGAGTGGTTTGTTTTCTGACGTAAACGTAGCACGTGACAGAGGCTGGTCGACTTTCCCGTCATTCCACTGGGCGAGTGTGAAGCCGACATGACACGCCACTCCTTTAGGGACAATAATGAAAAAAATAAAACCGGTTCCCATAAAGTTTATAATGATCTTCAACCAAGCAAGGGATCATGCGGTGCCTGTGCGAATATATTTAAAATTATGATAAGTAAACAAGCATAAAAATCAATTTGAATTTAGCAATGGGGTAGCTAAACTCTGCTGTTTTTCAGGGCAAAATGTTACGATTATGGAATAAAAACGTTTCTTAAACGGAAAACGATTCTAAAAGAATAATATGTAAGGGAGAAAAGAATAGAAAAATCACGTCAACGAAAGTTGCAGATTGACAGAATTTTTAGAAAATCTTTGTTGGTGTGCTAAACTATTCCAGCTTGCAATATTTTGTACAATCCATAAGCGGACTCAAATGGAAGGTCCTGATGAAATTTAACTAAACTACAAGAGTTTCCTTCCTTTTCTACGAAAAAATAAAATGAATATTGAATTCTCGAACCCTTCCACTTCCAAGATCTATTTAGAAATTCTCCTCACTGTCTTCTTTACTTGCTTATAATTTTGAAACTTAAGTATTAGATTAAATGATAATCCTCTGATATGTCTCTTTATTTTCATCACTGGTCTGCTTTATAATGTACTGATATTGTAAGGAGAAAGTATGTCTTGGTCACTGCTGGGAGTTGAAGGGTTAAGCTTTCATTGTAACAAAAATGTTAGAGTTAAATCGTGTACGTTAATAAAAACCATTAGAAACAAACGAACAAAACAAAATAAAAAACTGAAAAGATTGGACAAAAGACTGTCACTATTATTATGCACATTGATGTGTGTTAGGGAATCTTACCACATTCATGCAGTGCTGCAGAAACCGCATCCTCGATAAACGGGTTATTAAAACAGGTTGGTAACGAGACTGGGGGCTGAACGAGCACAACACGTGATCCAGGGAGTCCAGCCGCTAGAAGGGTTTGCACCATGACGAAAGCATCCAGTGTGTTTCCGTACACAAGGGCTTTTCCTTAAAAACACAAAACAAAACAAAACTGCTAAATTACAAATAAGTGAAAAAGAGCGCTTTTTGATCGGGTGTCGCAAAACCAAAACCAACGTAATCACAACAGCCAATCAGATCAAAGAAAAAATATCACAAGGAGCCTTAGGGCGGGAAAACGCGTGATCAAGACGTGATTGGTTTTAGTTTCGAAACTGATTTGTCGAGAAAGTGGCGCGAGATTTTTTGAACCAATCACAGTGCGAGGTAAAGAAAAAACCATAGCAAGCCCTACTTGCTTTCGGCAAGTTTTTTTATTTGGACCTGTGGATGATAACGAATGGCGAATTATTCCCAGGTTGACCGCAATTGAAAAAATTGCAACAAAAGAGGCCTAAACAGATAAGGCTCCGTCATGTTCGAAACCAGGCTTCCCAAATACTTATTGGGTGCTCCGACCAACGGACACGACTTGTTGGAATTGTTAGGAGAGAGGTGTATCAAACAAATTGCTAAATTTCTTAAATATGATTCAAATCACACACGCATACATTGGTGACCAAAGTTGCATATGATCAAATTGAGGTCTGAAATGTGGTTTTGTAAATGTTCCATGGAGAGATGCCTCTTTCGCCACCACTGAGATCGTTTAACATATTGTATTTACCACTGGCTCTGTCATAAAAGGCATCCCCTCGAAAAAAGTTATCCTTTTCTCCTAAATAAACCACCTGACCTCATCTCTTATCAGTAACTAAACAGTAACCGTTTTAACTTTAACACGTACGGCTTACCTTCACCTGTAAGAAACTCCCCCCGGATAAAGCTCAACACGTTCTCACAGTCTTTTTCAGTATTAACAGTGAACACTGACGATGGCAGGGGGCCCGTGTATCGTGATACTTGAGGTATTGTCACCTCACTGGTAGTGACTAAAGTGGAGATATCAGCGCCAGTAGGTACAGGGACTTGAAACTGCTGACCAGTGCACAGAATAAGGTAATCATAAGGAATGAATGCTCCTTCGCTCACTTTGACGACCTTGTTCGTTCTGTAGATAACAATAAAACAGACCCAAAACAAAAAAAAAAGAAAAACAATTTTTGAGGATTTTAGCACAGAGAGTTGCGCTTTCGCGCTGGGATGCTTTAGAAAGCATAGCGCGTCAAGTCCCGTCGGGAATTTATTGAAGTTGTAAATTTATCGCAAGGAGATTTCTAACCACATCATTGTTTTCATGAAATGCCCGTTGGCATTCAGGGCAAAAGATAAATTGCTTTAGCCGAAACGAAACGGCGACGTCAGTCTAACTGAAAACTAATCTATCCTGTTCACTTGCACTTGTGTTTTATAATTCTGTTAACGTAACTAGGTATCAAACGAGGTTATAATGAATAGCTTTCCAGTGTAACGAAGGAAGGACCTTAAAATACTTCTTCTTGAGATACAAGGACCTTCCTCACCAAGTGAGTTTAAATGAGTGACCAAGACAGAATTTCTCCTCACAATATCAATACAATATCAAGCAGACAAGTGATAAGAATAGAGAAAAATATCAACAAGGAGATTATCAGCTGATCCAATACCAAATTCTCTGAACTAACATCATATAAATCGTATGGCAGATAGTAAGGAGAATTACCTGTCAAGTGCCATGACTTTGCCCTCAACAACCTTGATCCAGGTTTCCAATGCCATGTGAGTGAAATCGTCTTGAGTATAACAAAGACTAAGGAAGGCAAAAGTAAGCAAACTCATAATGACAAACTGTGTTCCGATCAAGGAAATCTGAAAGTCTAGGGTCGAGTTTCTTAGTCGCCTCTGCTCAAGACTGATCTCTGCGGATCTAAATCTAAGCGAAATTTATGGACAATAATAACAACAGTTCAAATCAAAGTGCTCTGTGAGCAAACTCGTGAATTGACATATGATTTTTTAGATTATGTTTAATGTTATCTGGTTTAGGGAATTTTGTGGTTGATTGTCATATCTTGAGTACGAGCAGTACTTCAGTGTTCGCTAATGTAGCATAGAAACAAAGTAACGTTGGGATAAGAAGGCATTACAATTGAAATGATCATGCTATTACATTTGACAAGGGTGGATGATGTCATGTGTTTTAAACGTCTATCATTTTTGTTTCTGGTTCAAAAGAAAAGGTTGTAAGTAAATGTGGGTGAAAAGTGAAATTTACTGTCTTTCATTGTAAATATTAGAAAATAAAGGCAATATTGTCTAATGAAAACATTAACGATTCCCTCTTTATCAAATGAGAAAAAAGGGGACGAGTTTTGAGTGATATAACTAAGCCAAGCCTGCCACCGTCATCTTGGATCTCCGCCTGGGTAGATTTAAGTCACGTGCTAGGCAACGTATCATCAATAACAAGATAGAATTTCATTTCAGGCCTATTTATCAATTTTGTGGTATGTAACTTTCGCATTTTAGTACGTTGTATGTATGTTGAATCTTCAAATTGTCTTGAAACTTAAAAGAAAATTGTTCTTTAAAAATTCACTGAAAATCGGTAGCTAAAAAATTGTTTGTTTAGGTGTTATTTGATTTTCGTGTTAACTTGTAATTTCGTCAGTCGTCGGCATCTTCTGTTGCTTCACACAGGAAAAATACACGCGACGAAGCGTAATGATCAATTTTGTCCTCAATCTCACAGAAAAAGCTTTTGAACATCTGTAAACTCCAAGCGCTTCGCAGTAAGTGATATTTTCAATGAATCTTCGGATTGTTTTCAAGTTCAAGGACTGTAAATTAAATTATGAAAAACGAAGGTTGTTCTGTTATTTCAGTGTGAATCCTTGCATGCCTGCTAGTCGCTGGCGCCGCTTGTTGAAACTAAAACGAAAAAAAAAACTCTTTTAAGATTATCATTGGCTTCTTTTTCACCCCACCACTATTCTTAGCAACAAAGGTCGCCATTTCGTCTGTTTATTGCTCGCCAAAAACTATCAAATGCACTCAAAAGCCTAAAATCTAAAAAAAGTTTACAGGAATCGACCAATCGAGCGAGCGAGCGAGCGAGCGAGCGAATGCCATTCCCCACATCGTATCTATAACTCGCTCTTGCGCATGCGCGCAATTCACGAGTTAAAAACATGATTGTTCTGGCTTGAAATATAACTCAGACCTTTAGATGAAACAATGCGTTAGACACCAGGCTATCGTGAAGCGCTCGCTGTAACGGGTTTAATTTAAAAGAGAACTGGAAAGGAATTTTCACATAAGAAACCACTAGCAGATGACAGGGAAGAAAAGAAAAACACACTGCACAGATGAGTTCAATACCTGGAAGGAAGGCACTTTGAACGCAGTCCGTCTGGAGGAAGCTGGCCTGGCAAACCATGTGTGGATACTAGTGTTAAATTGTTGAAACGAAGATGCGGGCTAAAACAGAAAAGAGAAGTATATAGTAACCATCCAGGGCCCAGTTGTATAAAGGTCGAATAACGCTATCCAACGGATAAATCACTATCAGGCTGGGGCCTGAGTTACACGGTAACCTGTTACTAAATATTTTAATCCGTGTCTCACTTTCCATGTGAGGAAACTAGCCTAACTAAAATCAATCGCTCGCTGAATTCTCTAAAGTATGTAGGTCAAACTTCTATCAATTTTCAACACCGTTGAAATTAGTTAGTTTGCTCTACTTCGCTTTGGTATAGAAAATTCACGCCGCCCTTGACGTCGATCATTCATTTTACTTCGAGTTTTTGTGACAAACTACAGAAAGGCAAACTCACCAAAACAAGAGGGTTTCAAGGAAAGATATTCCCACATCTGATGCTCCGACCACAACAATCCGAGCATTAATGGTAACCTGTTAAATAATTAAATCGAAAAGAAATTGTCATGGCAAGTTACGAATGGCACATGTATACGTAAACAAGACGACTGGAGGTGTTAAAGTGGGATACGTTGGTCGTCATCTACAGTTACTCTGGTTTTACGTGGAAAATAACGTGGAAAATAACAGGAATGAAATCGAAAAACAAAGACAAGAAAAGACAAGTCAACAACCCGAGATATTACGTGCGGTCACCAATCCAGGTAGCAACATCAGCGAGAAGCACAAGCACGTGGCTAATGTCCATATCTTGCAACGACACTCAAGCGAATGTTAACGCGGTCTGCCACAGGCATCCCACATAGTAACCTACGAGGTGTAAAGATCACTAAAATGAGACAAACAAACCTTTGGTTCTAAAGTCAATTTTCTGTTCAAATGAGTCAAAGCAAAGGGTTCCTGAAAAAAAAAAATGAAAAATGAAAAATGAAAATAAGTTGCCAGGGATCCACATCTTCCACTGCTCCAAAAGAAAAGGGGAAAAGAGAAATAGAAGAAGTAACGAGGCTCTGCTTCTAAATCCTAATGGTTGTAAAGACCACAAGTAGCACATGACACAACTAAAACCTAGTCAATTACTCGACTTATATAAGAACGAAATTAGGACTGAAAGACGACACCATGAATTGATTTTGGTTTACCTCACAGCCCACTGAGATTGTTTGCAATAGCTAGCGCTGCCTCCTAAATCAGTGGGCTACAAGAACAAAGCTAACTGCGATTTGGTTACTTTGCATATTGGGCTCTAAGCCATTCACGATACAACTACCTTCATCAAAAAGAAATTAAGTTACCTTATTTGCTAAGATTCTTTCTGAGGGAGCATTTCCGCCCAGTTGATCCAATGGGTATACAATTTGACGACGAGCTCTGTAGCAAAACATTTTTAACATCATTAGCAGGAACATGGAGGAATAATTACGCCTGAACATTTGATACAGTCAAACTTCCGCTAGAAGCAGTTTTCGTAGCCTTTTTCAATGTTATGTGGACGTTCCGTTACACACCTGATTGGTACCAAGTCATTAAGCGCCGTCACAGTCGTATGGGGTTTGGAGCCCTGAAAACAAACATAAACAGCCTGAATTTGGTTGAAGATCTGGAATAAAAGCTGTAAGGAAATATTATGTTTACAAATACATACGTTTTCCTTTGACGCGAAAACATGCCGAGCTATTTTTCCGCGGACGTTGCGCTCTGAGAAGTGAACAGTTTTCCCAGAAAAGAAGGTAGAGGAAAACTGTAAGCTTCGTGGAATTTAGAGGCCAGTAAAGACTACAGCGGTAATTATCCTTCTCAGATTATTTTTAAGCGCGCGGGAAAAAATTTTGCAAAAGAGCTCGGTGTCAAATAAATTTACTACGTGGAAGCTGACTTGTTAGATTTCTCACTTATGACTTTGTAAACGATAGATTTGACCGCAAAACACTTCTCCATCTTAAATTGAACTTCAAACGAGACTTTTCGTGAATTTGGTGGTATGCCTTTGAAATTGAGGAAAATCGTTTGAAGAATATTACCGGATATTTCCCAGTTTTAGCGAGGGTTTATTTTAAGCCACGTGTATAAACGTTAATATGAATCGTGCGCGCGCAAAACTATTTGACATAAATAGTGTTTGTACTAAAAATCTGAGATTGATGCTAACTTACTGGTTTTGTTTCTGTGTATCTTGGGCAGACTGGGTAATACAGGCAAGATTTGTGGGCCAGTCTTAGCACTTCCTACGAGGAGAGAAACATGTAATGGTCAAATGTGATTGTCAGAAGACACATCTGCATCACCAGTAATGAGCTGTTGAAGCTTTAACTTTCAGTGTACAACCTACCTTTAGAAAGTGTTTGGAATATTGCTGAAATACAGGATTGAGAACAAAATGGAACAGACGACCATGTTCATCCCTTTTATGATGATTGAAGTAAATAAAATCTTCAATGTTGAAATGAGAGCGGATATATTCTATATCCTACAAAGGAGCAGAAAGAAGACGAATGTGAAGGTTTAAACAATACATGGCAAAGAACGGCTGAATGACGGAAATGGTCAAAATTGCAGAGCCGAAGCTCTTTACTTCACATAAAACTCAACAGAAGAAAAGAACAAAAAAAAAAAGGATACCTCTTCTCGTCTAAGGAGGGCGACGCCGACAACTTGATCCAAACTCTTAGCGACAAAGCACTGAATTTCAGTACCATCCTTTAATCATATAAAAATGAGACATATTGTTAAAGATTAAGAAAAAAAATACAACATTGGACTTAACCCTCACCAGAAAAGTGGAGTCTGGTAACGGCCTTGGGATCTCAGAAAAACAGCAGAAAGAGAGGTGCACTCACAAAATAAAAATTATCAACTATTTCTGAAAAATAGTTCAAGGTTGGTATGTTGCCACGTTTCGTCTCGTCCAAAAGACTCATGAGGTGCCTCTAAGAGATTTTAGCAAACTCGTTGAGCGATGCTCATTTGAACAAATGCGTTACAAGATACACGAATGTGTACATCGAGATAAAAAATGCAACAATTGCTGAGACAAAATAGGACAACCAATGCTTAATTTATAAGTTTAGTTACTATGATATGATTCAGATGTTCTTCTTATCAACAGTAGTGGTCCAAGACGTCGAGAGATATTGAGGGTTGAGGGCGCGAAAATGAAATAAAATTGATATCAGATCAGCATGCTATAATATAATAACATAAAATTTATACGTTTATCTACTCCAAAAACCTACCGGGTCTCTTCTATCATTATTGTATTGCTGAACATCTCTGCAATAAAAACATAGAGACAGCAGTCAACATCATGAGCATTGAGAATCGTGTTGCAAAATGACATTGTTGTTCACAGCACTTTCAATAATCTTTTCCCTTGATGGTTGTCGATGGTGCAAAAGGCCGCTTTGCTCTAAGGCGCAACCCAGGCACGAGAACTTGCACGCGTGCTCAACAGACGGTGGTAAGAGGCCTTATGGACAACGGTAAAATGCTGTTGCCTCGCCTTAATTGAAACCTCTGTGTAAACTTGCAATATTTTTGCAACATTTTTTGGTGGATGTACTCACTGCATTATGATATCTGCGCCATTCAGTTGTGAGACAACAGATTGGATTCCTTCAGTGTCAGCCGAGGTACAGGGACTCACTTGAAACGATCTTCCAGAAGAAAAAGCACAGATAGTAAAAACACAGTTCTAAATGAAAATAATATTGAACAACGAGATGTTGACAACAACAAAACGATATGGATCACGAGACTAGAGCCCAATCTCCGTCAACTCGGGTGTAACGAATAAAACAAATCAAGTACAACATTTGGCTGTGAGGGAAGTCTTCAAAAAGCCATAAAATCCAAACAAAAAACAAGCGACAAGCTTGAGATAGCAAACCAAGTGTTCAGGTAGGCTTCAGATTCAAGTCCAAGGTCTGTGGGCATAATTGGTCGAATTACAAGATCACGTGCAGCGCGCGTGAACACAAACACACCAGGGGCAAAGGTAAAAATAATTGTAGTTCGAAATGTTATACTCAAGGAACTGACAAGAAAAATCTGACCACGAGTTTCCGAGATACCTGTTCAAACGATATAAATAAATAAGTCTAAAACGCAATATTTGGGAAATTTTCGTTGATTTTCTATCGCAAGCTACGCCTGAACTTTAAATTCCAAAAAACAGTTAAGTAAATCTGGTTAAGTACAAAAACTTAGAACTTACTCAATGAGACCCCATCGGTGAAACACATAAAGCTCTTGAGATAATGTGCTGTACTTTCTTGAAGTAACCCTCTGAAATAAAGGAACTGGTAACTTTAGCGTGAGTCATGAAGGAAAAACATGATCATGTGGATGAACATCTCTTGATGAAAAGTATTGCATGCGCTTACAATTAGACAGGACAATAAAACTACGCAATAACACTGCAACGAAAACGTACCACAAAAGACTGAAGAAGAGGGAACTCTGGTACAAGATGAGGCATTGTTAAAATGCAGTAGTCTTTTTCCTATTAAAAAAGATAATAATAATAGTAATAATAATAATAATAATAATAATAAATAGCGGTTAATTGGTCAACGCAATAAGATAAACCACTAAAATCCTTCCTCTCTGCGTTACTAAAGTTTCTCTGCAATCAGATAGTCCTTATGTATTTACTTCATTTATCTTTTTGCCCTGTTCAGCTTCAGAGCTCGGCTGGTTTGAATAGTGGCCTGTATAAACAACAACATGGCCAGACCACAACACCGGGAGCCACGTTCAGTCCTTTTTGCGAAAAGTGCGTGGATTCTTTGACGTTCCCTGCAATAAAGCAGTACAGAGAAGATGCAAGAAACGGGGCCTGCGGTTTATCGTCCTTATCTGAGAGCACTAGAACGTCTGACCATTTGCAGATGTCCTAGCACAAGCACCACATTCTCCTCAGTTATTTTAAATCCCTGAGTGTTAGTCCGGTCTGGGGCTTGAACTCAGTTGAACCCTGTCCGGCGCTCTACAACACTCAATTTACCACAAATACTAAATTAAGCATTTGGTACTTACTGGAAATAGGTCAAATACCGCTGGAAGGAAATCTATAGACCTAAAAGAATAAACAACTATGTTTTAATACAATCAAGTGAAAAAGGGATACGCTAAGCTAACGTTTAACAGCAGAGGATAACGTATTACTCGATTACACGCCGCCGTTAAACGCTGTTGTAGAAGCAAAACTACCAATGAACGCCGCCTTACTATAAACGCTGTACCCTCTGCGAAGAATGCAGCTTTTAGCCTTTTAACTCCCAGAAGTGATTAACATGTAATTTCCCCTTATCAAATCCGTACAATATCCAGCAAATAGGTAATGAGAAGACTCAAACTTATCAGGTAAAAGTTGTTATCCTGATCATACACCAAATTCTGGTAACATATTTACAAGGAAATGTGTAGCAGCTAAAGAGGAAAATTTGTTATAATTATCAGATATTGAGACTTAAAGGTTAAAACACATATGTAAAATGACTAGAAGGGTAAAAGTCGGCATTATACTTCATCCTTGGAAACCAATATTAGGAAAGGGAGATATTGGAACTGAAAAAGTTCCTGTTTTACAAAAGAGATTTACCATCAGTGCCGTCAATTGTTGAAGAAGTATTTTTTTATTTCGCTGTGAGTGTGAAAATCCACGAGATGCATAGAGCATATACAGATAAGAACTCCTTGGATATGGATACTATAAACACACTTTTGGCAGTTTTTGGCACCACCACTTTTAGAATTTCCTTAATGAGTTTCTTTTGGGAAAAGCTTTTCACCGACGACAGGAACATCCTTTGTAATCACATTCCTTTGGAGTAAGAAATGAAAGGAAAATCACAGGGTACCCACTCTTGTCCCAGAAGCTACTCGTTTTCTCTTATTTCAAACACGAGGAATGCTTGTTGATTGTGTTTCTAAGATTTACCTCTTAGGCTTAGTATGCAGAGGGATAAGGAAACATGAGTAAATGAGATATAATCATATAAAATATAGTTGATTGTATGAAAGTGAGAGATTAATGTTATGTGAAGCATTCGAGAAGTATGTCAGTGATGTTAAGTTATATACATATATACAAAGTATGCTAAGCTTTTGGTAGATTTTTACTCCAAATGTAGTCTATTAGGTTTATATTGGTTGCTTTTGGCCTCGCATTAACAACGGATTATTACAACGTATCAGCAACGTATGAATAAATGGGTTTAGTTGGTAAGGAAACTGTGGTGCTGCGTCGGTGAGGGGTACAACAAGATAATTTGGTGTTATAATCCACTGCACAAAGTTGTCTCAAATAACGTGAATATATATCCCATATGTGTACCGTTGGTTATTTTGTAGAGTAAAAGAATCTGTTTAGGCAGTTGGCTGCGCACGCTGCGTTTCTTTATCCGCCTTACTTTTCCCGCCTTATGAGAAATGAGCAGAAAGACTTGGCAGGAGAAAAAAAGCAATTGGATAATAAATAGGTTATTAAACTGTTTGGTGTGTAGTATTGCTTAGTATTTTCATTCCTTGTTTGTATTTTGACGAGGCCGTAAGGCAAGTCAAAATACTGCACAACTCTTGAAAATACTAGGGTATGTCACTGCCAGATAGAGAAAATCCAAAAAGGTCTTTAAGAGAAAAAAACACTTGACACGTATCCCCTGAACCAGTGCGGTGCCACAAACCCTCCGGGCTCTAAAGTCCTCTAAAGGGTATGCAATCGCAAAATGAAAATACGATCAATAACATTTTATGTTCACGCTGCAGCAAAATGTTTATGCGAAACGCGAAAAGCGCACGAGAAATATTTTAATTCTTATGTATATAAAAACGTTGTTTAGTCAGTTTTTAGCAGTTTGTTCTCGTCGTAATTTTGATTTGTAACTATTGCAAATAAATTATCTTTAAACCTTTCCGGGAGTTCTTTATGATGTAGATCAATTTTTTTTTAGGGTTTGGTGTCGGTTAGAAATTCACCTTTCCTCTTTCATTTCCATGTAAAAAAAGTTATAACATTCTTTACTATGTTTTTAATATTTATCAATATTGAAAGACTGCGATGCATGAAAGTAACAGCTTTTTTAACCTCAAAGCAATAATTTGGCCAAACTTCAGACTTTGTTTACAAATGAAAGAGCCGAATTACGAGAGCCAGCCAAACGGGCTCTTCTTTCAATTTCAGCTGAAGCACTTCCGGCTTCAAGCTTGCACAGAGTTATGGGCCGAACGATCTTTCCTTTTGTTTTCACGACGCGCTATTGAGGTTCTTCGTTCTATAACATAGCTTCCGAGTGTTTCTTGGCACTTTATTAGTCTTATTGACTTTCTCTGAATCATTTCCAAGTCGGGGTGAGGAAGCGAGGCTCTTAAACAGTCAAACTTGCCTTTCATTTCCGCGACGAGGTAAGAACGCATGGTTGTATCAGATTTTTGACTATATGGTAAATACCTCTATTTCGAGTTTCTCAGTTAACATTTTCTCTATCAAATGTTTTTAATCTTTCCTAATTTTCTCTGATTTCCGGCAATGGAAGACGTTCCTGCCGTTAACTGACGAGGATGGCTAACTTTTACTTAATTCTGGCGTGTATCAATAATTTTTGTATTGTTGTTGCACATGTAACACGTTTGTTACTTAAAAGCTAATTAAGCTGAGCTTGTCTGAACAAGTTACAACTGTCGGAGCAACTGCAGAATGCCCTGCCACTCATTTACATGTCATTGAATAAGTCGAATAAGAATGACGTTTATTGTGTTAGGCCTCGATCTCCAAAGCCTCCCGACACATGTGAATGAGGTGGACCAGAGTGGCGGGGTATTCTGCAGGTAAGCCAAAAGGAATTTCCAAATTATCGATTTGATTTAGTGCAATTAAGCGCTGATGATCGAAACACTTTTAGTTTCGTTTGCGTCTCATGTGGAGCAATTGCTTACAATCGTGTTTTAATTGCACAAGCTTTCGTGTAGGGCGTATATTTGTATAAATTAATTTGCTCCTGTATTTACGATGTATTTGATCAAAAAACGATAAACATGTCCAGTGTATGTCATATGTTTATGTTTATTATTTTATAGTTTGAAAATTATTTTGTATTTTGGATAGAGTACTTATATTCTCCATCCAAACTGTACTGTTATACTGATTTCCTTGTTTAGTATTGAGACAAATCGATTCTTCTTCATATGTCAGCTAGTGATTCAGTATAGCAAGCGTCCTTTCAATTAACTGCTTCCGATTTTTAGGAATCCAATTCATCAACTGGTAATGATTGATTGGTACCGGAGTAAAGTTTTACCTTTTGTCATCTGCTAATTAAGATATGTTTTGTTTTCTGTAACAAATTATATGAACTTGCAACACAAAGATGTTGATGTTTAACCAATTTATCTCAGTCAATTGGGAATGTACTTTATAAATCTTGAAATTTATCATAATGAGAAGTGGATTACTGTTCATTCAAAAATAAAATGCTTGTTTTCTTCAATATATATATATATCTTTTGTTCTTTTTCTGCTTTAGTAATTCCATTAATATTAATTGCTTGTGATTTTGTGTTTATGTATCCTTCCCATTCCCAAAAGGGAAAAAACATTTATTTTGGGTAATATGTTGAGTTGATGTTTGTTACCATTTGCAACCATCCTTTCTTCAGGCCAGGATAACTTAAAACAGCAACTTTGTATAAAGAATCTTCTTACAGTTGCTATGGCTACAGGAAGAAGTCCAATTAAAGTGCCATTTGAAAATGAAGACTTACCTGACAAAGAAAATGCACCAGATTTTGATGAGGACACTTTACGAGGTGAGCTATGTTGAACTTTGGCTTTAGTTATTGTTAGAAAAATTTCTATTCCACCAGTTTCAAAAATGTAAGTAAATGTAGAGAAGGATATATACAGTGTATGACCACTTTAAAGGATATTTGGCCAGTCATGACTCTCTTCTATGATTACATTATGCTGTTCATTGAGAAGGATCTATGACACAGAAACCTTTGTTATTTTCTTTTCTAAAAGTTCAAAGCAAGTACACAAAGTTATAATAAGTAAAGACTTAATTTGATCATTATACAGCATCCATTTTGTAAGTTTGCATCATTACAAAGTACCATCATCATCATCATCTTCTCATTATAATGCAGCAGTCAATTTGAAAGCTTCAACATCCCCTCCCTTCTCCTCGAGCAACCCACAGGCTTTTGATCATCATCCAAGGCAAAGGGGAGGGGGGGAGGAGGGGGGAGATTGAACCTTGCCTGACTAGCATTGGGGAATTTGAACCAGAAGTGTCAAGACTTTCCACTACAATGCAACTGTTATATATCATTGAATATGGAGGTGTTTAAGGTACATTAAGTGCACTTTCACTAACAAATGGCTCAGAATAAATAAGTGCTCAAGTTCTCAGTTTTAAAGCTTGGTCAATTGTTGAAAGTCGCAGTTGCTAATTATTTTGCTTTTTACAAAAATTTGGGTGGGGCATTTAAACCCGTATTTTGCCCGAGGGATAGGAAGTTTTAGAAACCAATCTCCAAAAGTTTAAATGCCAAGGGGTTTGCTTCAGATTGAGTGACACTTAATTCTCATCATTATTAGCATCATCATAAATATTAATCTCATCTTAATATTATTCTTATCATTTATATCATAACTATTTGTCTATAGGTAATACTGCTTCTGGTTTGTATGATTGCAACATTTGGATCTTATTGACTGACATTAACCATCTAAATGTAATTAAAGCAGTAGACTCTTTTACACTCATAGTTTTGCCAACTCTCTGATTATCAGAGCTCACAGAAACAGAACAAGACTCTTGGTCTTCCACATGGGTCTTCAAACCTTCAAGAAAAATGAGGATTTGGGTCACTTCCTCACAGAAATATAACATTTGAACTCCAGATTTCCCATGTCCAATTTTATTATGGTTATCTTATTGGGGTTCTTATCTTAATTTTCTTGATTGCACTTAGATTTTGGGTTCCAAAGAGGGGATTATGCTTTCTCCTGGACAATAACAGCATGCAACTGAGTCTGATTGGTTGAGCTTCCAACCGAAAAAAGTCTTTCTGAAACTTACTGAGTGGGGTTTGTCTTGTGAGTGGGGCCATCTTTGATACTGTAGACATCATCTAAGGTTTTCAGGGGATGCTTTAAGTCAGGCAGGTGCAGAAGTGGCAGCTGGCACAAAAGGAAAAATCTGCAGGTTTTAAATCTCCAGATCTTTGCAGCTTGCTTATACACTAATTAACTACAACCACAGATTTTGACATAAATTATTTTTTAATTTTTTTTTGCAGCCACAGCTGATATTTATAGGAATGAGGGTAATGAGGCCTTCAAGAAAGGAGATTTCATCAATGCTATTTACTTTTACACAAAAGGAATTAGAATGAACTGCACTGAGAAAGAACTGAAGGCCAAACTGTACAACAACAGGGCTATTGCACATTTTAAGCTTGGTAAGATGATGAGAGCTTTAATATGCATTTTTCTGTCCTCAGTAAGGGCTTTCAGTAGTTTTTCTGAAAAAGGTGATAATTTTGAATATATGTCTAAAAATAAAAAATCCGAAAAAATATATATGCCTTATCTTGGCCTCTCAAACATGCAAAGAGCAATTCACAAGTTTTTCTTTAAGTTATTGTATAGGTGGTGGGTTTGCTACATGAACAGATAATCAGAGATATTTATTTTCAAACAGGAAATCACCAGGATTCACTGAGGGATGCAGAAGCTGCCAATGAGTTAAATCCAACTTTCCTCAAGGCAATTGTGAGAGGTTAGAAATGTTAGCTGTGCGATAATAATAATAATTAAAAAAAAGAACTTAACACTCTAAGGTTATATGAAGTTATATCTTGTCTCAATTGACTTTCATTAAGAGGTCAAGACCACCCTGATGTACATTTGAATCCAGCTCTTGACTGCTGTGCCATGACTTTCCATTATGATGAGAATACTATTTTGAGTTGGATGAAGATCTCAGTGCTGAATGCACGGCAAAATTTCAGCAGGAGTATTTTAGTTTCCTTTTGCTCAGTGAGTGAGGTAGTGGTGTCAGATATGTTTAGTCACTGTCTAGCTGTTTTGAAAAGAAGTAAGGACTTAACTTAACTTAACTTAACTGTCAGGAAACATTCCTCATTCATCAAGTATAACTCAACTTCAAGTGCTATTAAATACATGTAATAATAATGTAATTAAAAAGACTGCATGAGTAAATCTTATTCTTGGTGAACTTCAAACTTTAGTTTGAGTCACTTCCCAGGAATCAATTCTTATCAACTGATTGAGTCAATCAAGTATGTTGACTCCAACAAAAAGGAATCTAGGATTATTATCAAATATATATATATATATATATATATATATATATATATGTATTTTTAATTTGTATTTAACCTATTTTTAAAAAGATTAACTAAAAAATGTACTATACTATAGAAATCTTAAAAAATGGGTTTCATTGTTCCATTCTCCCATTGCATGTATTATATTCTATCTATATCTCTTAGTGATTTTGTGGGAATTGTCAGTCCCAATTCAAATGTTCTTAGATAAGTTTCAATTATCAAAAGCAAATATGTTTTTTTTTCATGGTCTGTAATGATAATAATAATAATCATAATAATAATAATAATAACTTTATTTAAGTGTCTGTGTATTTTTTAGCACTGCTGTGCTAATTGGGGACACTGTAAATAAGGAAACAAATATCTTAAATGAACAGAAACTTGTTAAAAAACCCCAATTTCAATCAGGTTTCTGGCTATTGAGTTACATTAATTATATGCTTCTTTGTGTTGTTGCCTACAGGAGCCACTGCTTGTGTTGACCTGAAGAGATTCGAAGAAGCAATTACTTGGTGTGATAAGGGATTAGCTGTATCCTTTTAAGGAATCTTAAATTCTTAACTTGGGTGTAATGGAAATGTTCCATAATTTGACATTTTATGGGAGAAAACTGATTTGAAGAAGGGTATTAGTTATGATGGGAACTTGTCAGCTCATACTTTCAGTGTGTGTGATTAAAAAATGTGGGAAAAGTAAATAGGTCATAACTTAATAGTGATACGCTCCATTGAGCCATGACCTAGCCATACTATCCATGCCACAACTGGTACATTAGTTTAGTTAAAAGACTTAAATTCACCCAGTTTACACATGGTATTTGGGTAGATGATCTCTCCGAAATGAGCCAGAAAAAGAAGCTTGGTAATGTTTATATATATTATGCTAATTTTCTCCCCTTTAAATTTTTCTATTACCAAGAGACTAGTAAGGATGGTAATTCTAAATACCTGTGTGAATCGTTCAGAATCCGACTCGCTCCATCGTTAACAAGTCTTAGACTCATTGCCGATTGCCCAGATGATTATCACAAAAGCAGTGGTGCGTTACTCGTTGGGAATCCGTGTTTAGCCGAGGTTACTAATAGCAAGGGAGAAATACTCCTCGAGCAGCTTCCGTTTGCTGAAGAAGAAGTAGAAATGATCGGAAAAATTCTGAATATCACCCCAATCACTGGCAGACAGGCCACGAAACGTGAGGTGTTGAAAAGAATCAGTTCCGTGTCCTTAGTTCACTTTGCGGCACACGGATGCATGGAAACTGGCGAAATTGCTCTTACACCTGACCCAAAGCGAAAATCTACTGTGCCAAGAGAAGAGGATTACATTTTAACAATTAGAGATGTGTTGAATGTTCAACTTCGCGCCAAGCTAGTTTTACTTAGTTGCTGCCACAGTGGTCGGGGCGAGATCAAGGCTGAAGGTGTGGTTGGCATTGCGCGCGCTTTTATGGGTGCTGGTGCTCGGTCTGTTGTGGTGTCCTTGTGGACGGTTGAAGACAAGGTTACTCTTGAGTTCATGAAATGCTTTTATCAACACCTTGCAGAAGGTAAACCTGGCCATGAAGAGCTTTAGAGAATCAGACGAGTTCCGCGACATCAAATACTCGACGCCCTTTTTGCTGATTGGAGATGACGTCACTCTTGACTTCATGGCAAAGGAAAGAGAACATTTTAATACAAAATCAAGCAAATGAATTTTTTATTTGAAAAAGAATGACACAGGAACTTGGAAGCTTTAAATGTTTTTCTGTTTTGGCAATTTTTGGCTATCTTTCATTACTTTTTATTTTTTTTAAATGGAACTTGAGATGTGTAACTTTACTTTGGTGAAGAAATAAAAACAGATTATTTCATTATATTTTGATCAGTGGAATTGTCTTTTTTTCTTACTTTTACAAATTTAAATGTATGCGAAGAGAACAAAATGCATCAAGCCTTCTGTTATGAATGCCTTCAGTAGTTGAAGGCGACTGCGAGGTTTCGTTTTCGCCAAAATGATATTCTGCTCTATTCCTGTATTACAATCAGTTGTATGGAAAACAGTTTAAAAGTTTTTTCTTGTACATGAGCAAGAGCTTTTCCACCAGGTTTTAATTTCGTTTATACTCTGAGCTTTTGATAAGCTAAGAAACAGCTCGTTGTTTGCAAAAGTTGGCGGAATTTTAATTTTAAAAATTTGATTTGCAAAATTTGCAGCCATATATATGTTAATTAAACTTGGATGGTTTTCCTAGATCATAACGTACTTTGTTACAAATTGAGATTATCTTTCCTCAAATTGATAACTACTCAAATTTTTTTTAATTTAAAAGTATTATTACAAGACCCACGTAAAGATGGCAATCATGAGAGCCAGGAAAATATTGTAACTCCTGACTCTCTGTGGGACTTCTTTTAGGTAAGTCTTCCAGTCTTTGAAACTTCAGAAAACCTCACGCAAATGATCACAGACAAACTGCAGAATTATCATACTGTTGCTAATGCGATATTTCTTTCGTTGAACGAAGCCTTGTAGTCGATGTGTATCTTTTAAGCTGGAGCCTTTGTCAGCTGTGAATTTTTGGAGTTTGCCTTCGATAGGAATAAAGTCAAGTATTGTCATACTGACACCTAGTCTCGTACCCAGACCATCCACCGCCAAGCGGTTGTACATTTCAGTTACAGTTAAACGATATGATCTGGGCACGAGATTAACCGACACCTCCAAGGGCAAGTAACCTCTCAGCGTTTAGTCAGGCTTCCTTAGCTGTCCATTTGTATCCATTTACACTCCTCATTGGAGAGAGGCACTGTGAATACAGTACAATGACCCAACCAGATCTAGATCCCAGACCTCTCGGTATTCTGAGCGGTTCTATGGGTTGAGTGGTCTTGAAAACGACTTGAATCTATTCCAGATTCTAAAGAGACAAATGAGAAGAACTCGTGTCTTCTCCCCTCAAGCCGAGAGACGTTTGCACAGGGAACTGCATTCAGTATGCGTTTCGAGGTGCATTGTAGGCGCAACACGGGTCCTAAACGTAGCCCAATAGATTGGAAAAATTTGGGAGGACAGAAGAAAATAAAATATTCTAAAGAATACTTCAATCTATAAAAAGTGCTCCTTAAAGTCTGGGAGGCAACAGAACGAACGTTCCACTTTATAAATCGAAATCCTGTTGAAAATGCTCTATGACTTCTATTGGGAGAATACCAAAGTCAGGAAGATGGTTATCTGACCGTTGACATATTTTATTCGACTATGGTATGGCTTAGACTTTGCGTTCGTCCAAGTAAGTTTAGGAATATTGAACGATGTAGAATTAAGACCAAGGTAAGTAAACGTATTGTCAAGTGTCTTGCTTAAAAATATGGAAAAACCTGCACCTCTTTCAAAGAGGGTATTAAGAGGGGACTATAGAACATTGACTGTCAGTTAACGTCCATTAAGGGAACATCATAAGAATATTAGAGAGCCTGGAGGGGGGGACAGTTTTCGCCAACAGGGTATTAAGAGGGAACTATAGAACATTTACTGTCAGTTAACGTCCAGTAAGGGAACATCATAAGAATATTAGAGAGCCTGGGGGGGGAAGTTTTCGCCAACAGGGTATTAAGAGGGGACTATAGAACATTGACTGTTAGTTAACGTCCATTAAGGGGACATCATAAGAATATTAGAGAGCCTGGGGGGGGGGACAGTTTTCGCCAACAGGGTATTAAGAGGGGACTATAGAACATTGACTGTCAGTTAACGTCCATTAAGGGGACATCATAAGAATATTACAGAGCCTGGGGGGGAGAGTTTTCGCCAACAGGGTATTAAGAGGGGACTATAGAACATTGACTGTTAGTTAACGTCCATTAAGGGAACATCATAAGAATATTAGAGAGCCTGGGGGGGGAAGTTTTCGCTAACAGGGTATTAAGAGGGGACTATAGAACATTGACTGTCAGTTAACGTCCATTAAGGGAACATCATAAGAATATTAGAGAGCCTGGAGGGGGGGACAGTTTTCGCCAACAGGGTATTAAGAGGGAACTATAGAACATTGACTGTCAGTTAACGTCCAGTAAGGGAACATCATAAGAATATTAGAGAGCCTGGGGGGGGAAGTTTTCGCCAACAGGGTATTAAGAGGGGACTATAGAACATTGACTGTTAGTTAACGTCCATTAAGGGGACATCATAAGAATATTAGAGAGCCTGGGGGTGGCAGTTTTCGCCAACAGGGTATTAAGAGGGGACTATAGAACATTGACTGTCAGTTAACGTCCATTAAGGGGACATCATAAGAATATTACAGAGCCTGGGGCGGGGGGAGTTTTCGCCAACAGGGTATTAAGAGGGGACTATAGAACATTGACTGTCAGTTAACGTCCATTAAGGGAACATCATAAGAATATTAGAGAGCCTGGGGGGGGCAGTTTTCGCTAACAGGGTATTAAGAGGGGACTATAGAACATTGACTGTCAGTTAACGTCCATTAAGGGGACATCATAAGAATATTAGAGAACCTTGGGGAGGGGAGGGGGGAGGAAATCAGGTAAAACTTTTCGTGACACAACCAAAATCCTCCAAATTTCTCCCTTCCCCCCCTTCCCGGGCGATAAATAACGACGTTCCTTAGGAAGTGTTCACAGATAAATCGTGGGGCGGAAGGCTGAGTAAGTAGTCGTTGAAATTCTTGATAGAGTTGTGTTGTCGCACCCACTTGTAGTCCTGGTTTGCGAAATTTCAAATCTTTGTTGGAGCACAATAAAGTTTCGCAGCAATACGGAGGTCAAAGTGGTCAAAAAGCGGTGAGATTCACCCAAAAATGAAACTCAAACGATACATCTTGATCTTAAGACAAAGATGTTTATACGCTCCTTTGGCTCCTTCAGAAAATCACAATCGAATCGAAAATTATCTGACTAAACGTTAATTAACAAATTGTTAATTGTTATTTCTGTGTTATTTGCACTAAACGTAATATAAAGAGATTTGGTTTCGGCATGACATCGAGTTCTGACTCGGTATTCAAATATTCTGGTATTTGGCGTTATTTTTTTTTTTTTTTTGCGATTTACTGATGTAGCGAAATTTGCCGAATTGTTTTGCGGTATTTCAGTGTTCTGAACGCCTCCCTCCACCCAATGTCTCCTTTATCTTAAATGTGTTATTTTAATTGGCTAAGTGATTATGATTCGCTTATCTGGAGGGATTTTCGAGTGAAATGCAGCTTCGATGGTCGCTTCTCGACTTGGTTTTATAAACAAGTCCTACCACACAGATGAAAACTTGTACAATGAAAACGCAGATCATATAAAAAAAGCACTGTGAAATGAAAGGCTTAAGGCTTGCATTATTTGTAATTAAGATATTTTGTTACACACTTTACATTCAGCTTTGGACTTTATATTATTCAGAACTGAAGATGCATGACAGAAGAACTGTCGAAACATGTTTTAAAAGTGTCCTTCATTTTCTTAAATTCGTTACATATCTGCTTCTATCCAGACCTCTTGATAATTAAGATATATATTTACTTTTGTGCCCAGCTAATCTAAAGCAAGGCTTGCAGAACATAATAAAGTTCTGGAAGAACAACAAAACGGAACGAAAATTTAAAAAGGTAACGACTATTATTTCCAGGGGATAAAAGAGTGACACTAGTCCACAATTTGCCAAGTTTTTTTTTTGTAAAAACACAACTCAGTTTAATGACTTTGAGGGTTAAGGTTTTCAACAATTTCACCGATCAAAAGGGTAGGTAAAGATGATTCGAGTCCTCATCATGGATAACTTCATCTATTCGATCAGCAAAAAACGAAAGCGAACACTGTCTTATATTGAAACAGGAACAAGATTAGATAATGAAAACACAGCCTTTGAAAAAGGAAAAAACTCATCGTTTCACGAAAATTCGTAGCACAGGAAAAAGGCAAGAAAAGCTCGTACTTTTTCGTTAAGTGCGTGCTCGATCGAAGAGTTTACGCAAAAAGTGAAACAAATTGGAACGGACTATTGGAATTACGCTGACATTCTGAGGACTAACTTCGATATATTTCTTGAGAAGTTTCCAATTCCAAATTGCCGTGTGTCTATTTGGAAGTGTTCTGTCTACCCTTTAACTCCTAGAAGTGATCAACATAAAACTTCTCCCCATAATATACTTGCATTATCCGGCAAACAGCTAATGAGAATCTTCAAACTTATCAGGTACAAGTTGTTATCTTGATCTAACACCAAATTCTCATAAATAATTTACAAGGATATGCGTAGCAGCTAGAGAGGAGAATTACCGATCAGATATCGAGAGTTACGGGTTAAGGAAACCTTTAATTCTGTCTCGGGTTTCATAACTGCGTTTAATTTTCCCAACCCTACCATTTTCAGATGAGACTATTAAACAAATTAGCCATCCTCCATAGTGAAATACTGTCTGAAAATTTTTCTATTTCAGTTACTTCCTCCTGGATATACTTTATTGTTTTACTTTGTTTTGTTTAAATGTTTCGTTTACTGATTACCAAAATGGAGTCTTTGGCGCAACCTGCTAGTCCTCTGACAAATCAGTTCAATCAAAACCATTGTCATTCAAAAGCGTTTTCGTGTAAAAAAAATTTGTAAAATATGACATTTAACAATTTTTCTAATTGATTTAGAATCAGAATCTTGACATACATTTCAAAAGGTTTGGTTTAGTTTCTCCTTTCCAGTTCAATTCTTTTGTTGACAGTATCACATGTCCTGTTTAAGGCAATGCACCAGAAGTAGAATCTTCGCAAAGGATCCATTTCTAGTCTTTCAATCGTCGTCGTCCTTCCTCTGCTCTGCTTTCCTAAATTAGAATTTTCAGATAAAGAAAAACATTAAGAATCTGAGGTAGAATTTAAAACTCAACGCACACGAGTAAAAATTCCTTTGGGATAGGGTTTACCAAATTTAACCCTTTACCTCCCATGAGTGACCGAGAGAGAATTTATCCTCACAATATCAATACAATAACAAGCATAGATGTGATGAGAATAAATTAAAATATTAATTAGGGGGTTATTAGTTGATCCAATACCAAACTCTCCAAACTGACATCATAAGAATTGTATGTCAGACGGTACAGATAATTATGGGAGCTAAGGGGTCATACCATGTCTGAACCTGAAGTCGCTTGGTTGATATTTTTCTGGCATGTAAAACTAAATCATCTTAGCTTGCTGATATTTATTTTTTTCTCAGATTGCCGAAACCATTTAGCAGGCCAGCATATAGCTTACCTCATTTTCGTAAAATCAAATGTCACGTTATCTCCAATCAGCACAAATGGAGCCCATTGGGAAATTTTGGTGAAGCCGTTTCTTCTCAACCATTTGGTGGCCTGGTGGAGAGATTCGCTAGCACTTTCTCCATTCGCAAGGTGCTCATAGAAATGATCCATGAGCTGCTTTGACGCTTCATCTTCAATGGCCCACGATGCTGCCAACACTGAACGTGCACCAGATGCTAGGAACGCCCGAGCGATTCCAATGACACCCTCTTGTTTAAACACACCACGCCCACTGTGACAGCAGCTAAGAACTACCAATTTAGCTCGCAGCTGAACTTTAGAAATATCAGAAACTGTCAAAATGTAATCTTCCTCTTGTGGAAACTTGTTAGCAGCACCCTGAGGGGAAAGGATAACCTCTCCTCTTTCGGCATCTCCATGAGCAGCAATATGAATCAAACTCACCGAATGTATAGCTCGAAGTACCGCCTGCTTTGTTGCACACTCTCCTAACAAAGGGTGAACACCAAGTAGTTGACCCACCATCTTTGCTTCTTGTCTCGCAGAAGCCAATGCTGTAAAGGTTTTGAGACGCCCTTTGTAACAAACTTTGCCAACATCAGGATCACCCACTACCAGTGCGCCAGACTGACTGTGATAGTCTGCTGGACATTTCTGAATAACGCCAAGAGTCGTCAAAGAGGGGACGATGCGGATTCTGTACGCCTCTGACAGATACTTCCCGGCTGAGTCGGCACGCAAAGCAGCAAATGGGACTCGGTAAGAACACTTCTCTGGCACAATGATGATTTCGGGCTCGGTGAGTAAATCGCCCACTGGGGCAAAAATCAGTTTGTAACACAAATGGAGAAGTGACTCGTCATCTTTGGTTCCACAACCTTGTAAAGAACGACCTTCGCAATTCTCGTTCAATTTGACGCCGAACTTTACGGCACTTTTTTTGAAAATTCCTTCCACGTTGAAAAGTGACTCAGCGATGAGACTGCTGTCTTTCACGATTGAGCTAATGCGATGGTTAATATCTCCATCTCCTTTTAAAACCCAGAGATGAGTATGCCTCTCAAAATACGACATGTATAAGAAAACACAGCCTCTTTCTTTACTCACGATGTTTTCAATCCCAAACCAGGATTTTGGATCAGCTGAGATGTGGTTTACGACGGAAAACTTGCTTGCCAATGATTCTGCAAGACCTCTTGCTCGTCCCAGTTCCTCGACATAAAGAGCGTCGCGAGGACTATCGTGATCACAAAGCAGGTGACTGAGCCGCTTGTAGGGAAAAGAACCATACTTCTCTAACAAGAATATTTCAAATTCTTTGTTTCCTCCAAGAGAATTTCGCAGTTGTTCGTATCTTTGAATGCTTTCGAGGAGAACGGTCTTTTCATCCTCATGCTTTAATTGCGAAGATTTTAAGCACGTGATTCCGAGAAGAATTTTATACTCTGACATTTTATCTCCAATTTCCCTGGATATAAACAATGCTTCCTGGCTGAGTTCTTCGGCAACAACATATTCACCAACAGATCGATATGTCTCTGCAAGGTTACTTAGGATTTGTAATTCGTATACTGTATGGCCAATTTCTATGCTAATGGCAAGTGCTTTCTTTTGATATTCTTTAGCCGTCTGATAGTCCTGAATGCTAGCCAACACAAATGCTAAGCATACGTAACATTCCATTTCTGATGGTCTGTCACCAATTTCTGTTGCTATGGTGAGTGCCTTGTCGTAATAAACTTTAGCCTGAACAGTTTTTCTAAGTGACAAGAGATTTTCTCCAAAGCTCCTGTACAATTCGCCTTCAAATATCCTGTCGCCAGTTACTATAGCGATGGCAAGGGCTTTCTTACGATAATCTTCTGCCTTCTGGTCTTCTCTAAGTGATTGAAACACATTTCCAAGGTTACAGTACGATGAACTTTGTACTTTTTTGTCGCCACTTTCTATAGCGATGGCAAGGGCTTTCTCATCATATTCTTTAGCCTTCTGGTATTCTCCACGCAATTGAAAAACATTTCCAAGGCTACCGTACGCTGCACTTTGTACTTTTTTGTCGCCAATTCTATTAGCGATGGCAAGGGCTTTCTCATAATATTCTTTAGCCTTCTGGTATTCTCCACGCAATCGAAAAACTTTTCCAAGCTTACCGTACGATAAACTTTGTACTTTTTTGTCGCCAATTTCTATAGCGATGGCAAGGGTTTTCTCATAATATTCTTTAGCCTTCTGGTATTCTCCACGCAATTTATAAACATTTCCAAGATTACCGTACGATGAACTTTGTTCTTGTTTGTCGCCAATTTCTATAGCGATGGCAAGGTCTTTCTCATAATATTCTTTAGCCTTCTGGTATTCTCCACGCAATTCATAAACATTTCCAAGATTACCGTACGATGAACTTTGTACTTGTTTGTCGCCAATTTCTATAGCGATGGCAAGGGCTTTCTCATAATATTCTTTAGCCTTCTGGTATTCTCCACGCAATTTATAAACATTTCCAAGATTACCGTACGATGAACTTTGTACTTGTTTGTCGCCAATTTCTATAGCGATGGCAAGGGCTTTCTCATAATATTCTTTAGCCTTCTGGTATTCTCCACGCAATTCATAAACATTTCCAAGGTTACCGTACGATGAACTTTGTACTTCTTTGTCGCCAATTTCTATAGCGATGGCAAGGGCTTTCTCATAATATTCTTTTGCCTTTTGGTATTCTCCAAGCGATTCAAAAACACTTCCAAGGCGACTGTACAATGAACTTTGTACTTTTTTCTCGCCAATTTGTATTGCGATGGCAAGGGCTTTCTCATAATATTCTTTTGCCTTCTGGTATTCTCCAAGCGATTCCAAAACACTTCCAAGGCGACTGTACGAATCACTTTGTACTTGTTTGTCGCCAATTTCTATAGCGATGGCAAGGGCTTTCTCATAATATTCTTTAGCCTTCTGGTACTCTCCACGCAATTGAAAAACATTTCCAAGGTTACCGTACGATGAACTTTGTACTTGTTTGTCGCCAATTTCTATAGCGATGGGAAGGGCTTTCTCATAATATTCTTTAGCCTTCTGGTATTCTCCACGCAATTGAAAAATAACTGCAAAGTTATTGTACACAGCACTTTGTACTTGTTTGTCGCCAATTTCTATAGCGATTAGAAGGGCTTTCTCATAATATTCTTTTGCCTTTTGGTATTCTCCACCCAATTGAAAAATAGTTGCAAGCTTACCGTACGATGAACTTTGTACTTTTTTGTCACCAATTTCTATAGCGATGGCAAGGGCTTTCTCATAATATTCTTTAGCCTTCTGGTATTCTCCAAGCGATTCAAAAACCCTTCCGAGGTCACTGTACGATGAACTTTGTACTTTTTTGTCGCCAATTTCTATAGCGATGGGAAGGGCTTTCTCATAATATTCTTTAGCCTTCTGGTATTCTCCAAGCGATTCAAAAACCCTTCCGAGGTCACTGTACGATGAACTTTGTACTTTTTTGTCGCCAATTTCTATAGCGATGGCAAGGGTTTTCTCAAAATGTTCTTTAGCCTTCTGGTATTCTCCACGCAATTCATAAACATTTGCAAGGTGATTGTATGCTGCACTTTGTACTTGTTTGTCGCCAATTTCTATAGCGATGGCAAGGGCTTTCTCATCATATTCTTTAGCCTTCTGGTATTCTCCAAGCGATTCAAAAACCCTTCCGAGGTCACTGTACGATGAACTTTGTACTTTTTTGTCGCCAATTTCTATAGCGATGGCAAGGGCTTTCTCATAATATTCTTTAGCCGTCTGATAGTCATGAATGCTAACCAACATAAGTGCTAAGCATATGTAACATTCCATTTCTGATGGTCTGTCACCAATTTCTGTTGCTATGGTGAGTGCCTTGTCGTAATAAACTTTAGCCTGAACAGTTTTTCTAAGTAACAAGAGCTTTTTTCCAAAGCTCCTGTACAATTCGCCTTCAAATATCCTGTCGCCAGTTACTATAGCGATGGCAAGGGCTTTCTTACGATAATCTTCTGCCTTCTGGTCTTCTCTAAGTGATTGAAACACATTTCCAAGGTTACCGTACGATGAACTTTCTCCTTTTTTGTCGCCAATTTCTATAGCGATGGCAAGGGCTTTCTCACAATATTCTTTTACCTTTTGGTATTCTCCAAGCGATTCAAAAACACTTCCAAGGCGACTGTACGAATCACTTTGTACTTGTTTGTCGCCAATTTCTATAGCGATGGCAAGGGCTTTCTCATAATATTCTTTAGCCTTCTGGTATTCTCCACCCAATTGAAAAAAATTTCCAAGGTTATTGTATGCTGCACTTTGTACTTGTTTGTCGCCAATTTCTATAGCGATGGCAAGGGCTTTCTCATCATATTCTTTAGCCTTCTTGTATTCTCCAAGCGATTCAAAAACACTTCCAAGGTTATCGTACAATTTACTTTGTACTTGTTTGTCGCCACTTTCTATAGCGATGGCAAGGGCTTTCTCATCATATTCTTTAGCCTTCTGGTATTCTCCAAGCGATTCAAAAACACTTCCAAGGTTATCGTACAATTTACTTTGTACTTGTTTGTCGCCACTTTCTATAGCGATGGCAAGGGCTTTCTCATAATATTCTTTAGCCTTCTGGTATTCTCCACCCAATTGAAAAAAATTTGCAAGGTTATTGTATGCTGCACTTTGTACTTGTTTGTCGCCAATTTCTATAGCGATGGCAAGGGCTTTCTCATAATATTCTTTAGCCTTCTGGAATTCTCCAAGTAATCGAAACACATTTCCAAGGCTTTCGCACGATGCACCTTCTCCGCCTTTGTCGCCAATTTCTATAGCTATGGCAAGGGTTCTCACGAGATATTCTCTAGCTCTCTGATACTCACCGAGTAATATCAAAGTATATCCAAGGTAACTATAGGCCACCCTTTCTGCTTTTGATGGGCCATTTGTTTTAGTGATATTCACTGCACTTTCCAAAATTCTTTTAACCAGTGCAAGCTTACCTTCTTTAAGATATTTGTCAGCTAGTTGTATGGTTAGTATTCCAGCTTCGTGGAACATTTCAAGAATTTTTTTGGTGTATCTTGCGGCATTTGCGTAACCAGAGATGGGGTAGTACGCATTGAATATCACCTCAGTGATATTAAGGTGATTAGTGACGTCCAGATTGTGGAGTAATATTAACATTTCATCGTATAACTCAGTCGCTTGTAGCACACGACCAGTCTTGAGAAGATATTTAGCAACATTCAAACCTATCCAGATGGCTTTGAGGATGCCTTGTGTGTTATTCATCACAGCTGCACATTTTAGGTCTGCCGTTAAATAGGAACAAAAAGAAGCAAAACAAGTATAAAAAAGGAAAATATTTACAAAGAATCTGAGTAGGATTTCAGATAACAGTCTTCGCATTCCTATTCTTTTTGAAACTAGACCCTGTGAGCAGGGTAACTGGGATACCTGGATGGTAATGGATCCTTGGGATCAATTGTAGTGATACTACGGGTGTTGGACTAGTATACTGAAATAGCGAGCTCAAGTCTACCCAAGGGCATACATCTATTTCAAAAAAAAGTTGTCATCGGCGATAGGTGATAGGTCATTCCAAGACGGAAAGGAATCATGGGTATACAACTCAGTAAATAGTTCTTGCTAAGTGTTGTACATTTGTTTTTTTAACTAGATAACAGTTTTTCTGTATAGTATTCTGTTACAAACAGAGCAAATATAATATGGACCATCCCTAATCTTACTTTGAAAAGCTGTGCTATCCACAGGCGGCCCAAGCTCCAGCTTTGAGATGATCATCTTGCGCAATAACGGTTATGGCGGAATTATAAGAGTTTGTATGGGAATATTTACGACCGCTCTAAGGAATAAAAAATACGCCAAATTCTCAAAATCCAAATGTAGGTAACCTTGCCTCCTTTTTTAAACTGAGCCTCGCCGGGGATCCCACTGTAACTTGGCACCCGTAATGCTAAGACAATTTCTTCATGCTAAGTTACAGTGGGGTCCCCGGCGAGGCTCAGTTTAAAAAGGAGGCAAGGTTACCTAGCTGGTTGTCAACGATCGTGTGTCAAGGTTGATGTGGACGCGGGCTGTGAGGAACCTCTAAACTGGAAATTTTTGAAGCAAACTGCGGCTTAGCGTCGGTTGCACGAGGAAGATTGAGTTTGTAGTGAATTGAAATGAAACTGCAGTATATGTGCTTGAATTCTGCGTTGGATTTGTGGCCGCTCGGTCATTTTGTGCTGGAATTTTTCGCTTCTCAGATCGAGCGTTTGGAAATGGAGTGTTCAGCCTTGGGCTTTTCTTATGTACGTTGAAAACCTCAAAATGAACAACTCGCTAAAATGCGTTCTTTTCATCAAAGTAAGCGGTCAGATAACAAGCAATACGCTGTGGAGGTAAGGTGAGGTTTATTTTTTTTGAGAATTTGATCTATTTTTTCATTCCTTAGAGCGGTCGTAAATATTTCCATACAAACTCTTATAATTCCGCCATGACTGTTATTGCGCAAGATGATCATCTCACAGCTGGAGCTTGGTTCGCCTGTGTGCTATCAGGACTGAATCTTATAATAGAGTTCTTAACACTTTTTGCTTTTGTTTTCATATTACTGTGCTGAAAAATACAGCTGAGGCAATAATTTGAAATCCACATTAAAAACCCAGTATTGTCCTTAGTATTATCTGTGATTAAATTCTGAAGCAATAATTTGCTACCAAGAGATGTAGATCATTGTATTCCTTGTTTCTCCAAATTAAAGGCAATATTAATATCTGAATCATATATTTAAGTGTCCTTGCTGATAGTGTGTGGATTTTTATCGCCATTGAGTTTTCTCTGTAAAACCTGTTTGCATGCTTAGTGATTCTATCTATAGAGTATGTGAATTCCCAATACCCACAATATATGATAACGGAAAAAAATGCTATAAAAAGATGCGGCACAACAGCATAACAAGGGAATATTAATGGTTGTAATTTTAGCATCTGCATGATTTGCTTCGAGGGGGACAGCTGACAACTGTTGATAAGAAATACCTGTCATATCACATTGTTTTTCATTAATATGTACACCTTTGGGTTCAAATAAAACATTTGGATTTTGATAAAGACCTTCAGAATAGTTTATCAGCTCATTTAAGATGTTAACTTCTAACAGCATACAAATTTCTTGAGGATGGGGCTCAATCCGTTCCAAGTAGTGAACAATATTACTTGTGTGTGCGTCTGTAAGTATTTTGAGCGTTTGCACCATAAAGCTCCAGGTAATCGTAACCCAAATCGTTGAACCTCCATTACCAAAACAATAACCCCAGAACAAAAACAAATTGACTGACAAATGAGTTTTATAAGCAAAAATTTCATGGTTCGTCATGTGACCCGGCCCTCTCCATGCATGACAACGTCAGTCGCCATCAAGATAACACACGTGATCAGCATGTGAACACCTTTACCTTCATTGGATCACAGTTAGTTGCCATGGTGTTGAGGGCCCAATGAACACTGGGTAATATTACGCAATTTTTCCATTTTGTAGCGGAGGAAAAAAAAGACGACAAAAAAACAAAGGCGTTTTATGACTGGGCTACCACAGGCATCCCAGTAATTAGTTCTCTTAGTAATTTGTGTTCCCTTTACTGCGTACCCGTTTGTTGGGCGCACAATTCTTCTCGATTTGTTCATCCGAAGCGAACACCCGTCAAAAACATTTTTGATAACAACTGTAGTAATTCTCGCGCGCTCATTGGTCGAGAACCATTGCCACTAAGGCTCTAGACGATATTGTAGCAATTTTTAAAGCTAGGGACAGGGACAGTTGCTTGTTTATAAGGATTTCTTATGCGGTATTGTATTCGAACAGTGTGCTGAGCGTAGGAAACATGGAATTGACGCTGAATTGACGGTTGTTACAGATAGATCAAATGAATAGGAAACTTGGCGTTGAATAATAATTCATGAACTATTAGGACGGCAAAGTCGAAAAAGACGTTGATTAAAAAAATGAAATTATATTTTTGGTTACAATTTCGCAAATGGCTGCATGCGTTGACTCGTTCAGCGTAATGTGTGTGAACGTCCAGTCGGTTGAGTTCCAAATCAGTGGAACTTGAAATGATTTTCCGTTACAATTTCAAGCTTTTACTCTGGGTAGACAGTAAATATTGTATTCGAGCCAAAACACCGACCTTCTTTTATGTTTTGATTTGTTTCCGGAGGGGGGAAAATTTTCCAGTTTTAATTAGAAGTAAAAAAATTAACTAGAATTAAAATTCTTATAAGTGCATATAGCGATTTATCAGGGTCAAATTTTTTCACATTGCTTTAGGTACACTCCATGTTTACTGCAAATACTTTTTTCGTAAAACAATGCCATGAATTTTAACCAGTGTTCATAAAAATGATCAAGAGCACTGTGAGCTATACAGGACGAACAGAAACAGAAAACATACTGAGTCTAATTTTATGATCATATGACAGATGAAAACCAAAATCAACTTATAATGAAATAAATATCTCTCAACAAAACAACGATAAAAAAATAAATGTCTCATTTCATCTTTTGAAAAGAATATATTCAAAAAAGCCTTGAACAAAAGGATTAATGAACAGAGTGTTAGTACCAACATGCACATGATTACCAGAATGATAAGATACATGATAAAAATTACACAGTTTTAGGTGGCTGAAAACGAGTGCATTTTTCATGTTACGCTAGTACAAAGTTGTAACACGACTGCAAGTTACAAATAGCGCACGCTGTCATTATTTGTCCCTCTTGACTTTCTCTGATGGTTTTTTCATATAAATTACGGGCTAGTGCAGTCACAGGCGGCCCAAGCTCCAGCTGTGAGATGATCATCTTGCGCAATAACGGTCATGGCGGAATTATAAGAGTTGGTATGTCGTAAATATTCCCATACAAACTCTTATAATTCCGCCATGACCGTTATTGCGCAAGATGATCATCTCACACCTGTGGTGCAATTTTATTGTCTTTGAAAAATTAACTCGTGCTTATCAACACCAAATGACACTCGAAATCGTGTTTTACCAACGAACAAAACAAAAGAAATATTTTACAATGGAAATATTTTTTTTCTTCGTGTCACTTCGAATTTGCTCTTGATAAGCTTTCCGTCGTTTATTAGGATCAGTCCGTTCTTTTACTTATTTTCTTTCTCGTTTTCATCAAGTTTAGAAGTAATAGCTAGTCTTGTGACCAAACCTTTTATCGAATAACATTGTGAGCACCTTATTTATGAGATACATAGAATAAAATCGAAAAATTGGTCACTCATCAACTTGCTGTGTGGTCGATCAAACCCTCTTCCTCATGATATGAAATGACTTGTAAATTTTTCTTGAAATTCCAATATATTATCAAGCAAAAGATGGAGAGAGTAAACATACTTATCAGCTTTAGGTTGTTATTTTGATCAAAAACCAAATTCTCCAGACTAATGTATAAGAAAATTTAAAGTAACCTGAAAGGAGAATTACTCTAGGGTGTTTCATGTCAAGGCGCCGAGTTGGGGTTGACGTATTTATTTCACAGACATCTAGAAGCCGAAGTCAAATTTCTTAAAAGCAAATCTCCACCAGTTTGTCAGATTGTTTGGATATTTAAATCTTCAACCACAAAATTATTGCAATTTTCCGTGCAAACTGTTTCATTTTTCATGGAAGAGCGAAAAGAAAGCTATGAAATTAGTTTATTACCCGCTTACATATGGAGAAAGAAAAACAAACAAACGCGTGACTTAGGAAACCAAACGTTAGAAACTGAAATAAAACCTTCCTTGTCATGCAAGGATGAATAAATTTAGTTCGAGTGAGACCAAAGCATTAAATAAATCAATGATCATGGAACTGGAATTTTTTAAAAAAGTTTAAATGGAACAACCTCGAATCATTAAGTCTTCCGAAATTTCCAAGCTTGTTAGATCTATTGCATCGGATTTCAGTCCAACACATTCTGATTCTCGATAAGCAGGAAAAGAATAGTTCTGAATTAGTTATTCTTAGATGCATAACAAAGCAACGAATATTTGTACCTTGTCTACAAAATTTAAATGTTAGCGGAGAGGTTACAAAGCATATCAGTTATCAAAGATCGAGCAGAGGGGTATTTTGTTGCGCATGCGCCAATGAAAATTTGTTCGGCGCGTTCGGTGCCACTTTGATATTTTCAGCGCGCTTTTGCGGGTTTTCAACTGAGCGATCGACACCTTTCTGTGATATTTTTTGGAGAGGGATGAAAGAGTATGACAAGTTTACCACCATTTCTAACTCTGTGGATACTCGTGGAGTTTGCTGGCTCTTCGGATGAGGATATTTTAATGATCAAAGTGCGAACAAAACGCGAAGAAAGGCCGAAAACTGAAAGTTTGAGATTTGATTTGCTGACGATCGAGATGTGCACATGAGACTACAAACCTTGAAGGTTAGTCTTAAGATTTTAATGTCTTACTTCTATGAATCACGAAGTGATGTGTGGAGGCGATCGTGAGATATTCGTTACGATGATAGAAGGCAGTTTACAATTTGATCTTATTTTACTTCAAATTTGAAATAAAATTGCGTTAAGTTCGAGGTGGCCCCCAAGCTTCAAATACTTCAAATAACATTTTCTCTTCTCACTCTTTGTAGTCTCATAGAACAAAAGGCATAAAAAAGTGTTCCAACTTCAGGATTGAGTTGCTCTTTCTACAACCTTCGACGAATTCGTTTTTGGGGGGTTGAGGTGGATTTTCAAAGTCATGGCTAACAACTGTCTTTGGCCTTTTTGCTCTCCAAGTCTTTTGTGCTTGGTATGTGTCGAAACAACGTTTATAGTCTTGCCTTGATCATCTCCGGTTTTATCTTATTTTTTTGCTGTGTTTTTGAGAGAATTTTTCTAATTGCCCTTTTGGGCTTAAAGTGCTAACTAGAGGACAAACTTCGGTAGAACTTGTTTATCAGATGGCCCCAAAATCCCTTACCACTGTCAGTTCATTGTTTATTTATTTAGCTTTCGGCCTAACCAGTTCATTTACCTTAAAAAAATGCGTGGACTTTATATCATGAGTTTAAACTGGTGCCGTTTTCTTCATGTTCATGTGTTATTCGAAACGAATGGCGTCAGCTTTATTCTATCTTGTTTATTTCAGTAGAATACTTCTGCCATACGAAATGAAGTTTGAGTCGAAGTGTACTATAAAACTCCCAGATTAAAATTTTCTAACTTTCTCTGGTTCTTAAAATATGAGATGAGCGATGCAACAAATGGATAATTACTCAAGGGGCTGGAACTCCTTGTTTCTTTAGAATGTGAACTACAGTATTTCTGTCGCGTTTTAAAACGAATTTCGGGTTAAAATGTCTTCAAACCAGTTTGACTTGCATCTCACTTTGCCAGATAAGTCTTGATCCTTCAATTTCTATTTCTTAATCGAGACTGATGATTCGAATTACCTATTATGTTCTCTGCTATTTAGGGAGACGTGAAGTGAACCCACTACATATGGTCGGTACTGTTGACAGAAAGGATAGGTGTGACATTTGCTGCTTTATTATGCATCGAAGAATAACTAGTTCAGAACTATTCTTTTCCTGCTTACTGAGAATCAGAATGTGTTTGAATGAAATCCGATGCAATATTTACGAAAGATGTTATTAAGAACTGACAAACTCGGAAATTGCGGATGATTTAATGCTTCGAGGTTGTTCCATTTGAACTTTTTCAAATAATTCTAGTTTCATGATCACCAATCCGTTTAATGTTTTGTTCTCACATTAGCTATTTTTATTCCTCCTTGCATGACAGGGAAGGTTTTATTTCAGTTTCTAACGTTTGGTTTCCTTAGTCATGCCATCAGAATACTAATCAAGGCTTGCGCGCGTTTGTTTCTTTGCTTTGGTTTCTTTATATGTCAGCGGCTAATAAGCTAATTTTACAGCCTCCTTTTCGCTTTTCCTTTGAAAATGAAACAGTTTGCACTGAAAATTGCGAGAGTTTCGCGGTTGAAAATTTAAAAATCCAAACAATCTAACAAATTGGTGAACATTTACTTTTAAACAATTTGACTTCGGCCTGGAGATGTCTGTGAAATGAATACGTCTAAGCCACCTCGGCGCTTTGACACGAAACACCCGCGAGTAATTCTCCTTTCAAGCTACTTAACATTTTCTTATACATCAGTCTGGAGAATCTGGTTTTTGATCAAAATAACAGTCTAGAGCTGATAAGCATGTTTATTCTCTCCATCTTTCGCTTGATAATGTATCGGAACTTGAAGGAGAATTTGCAGGCCATTTACTACCATAAGGAAGAGGGTTTGATCGAGCACACAGCGAGTTCATTTTTTTAATCTCACGAATGAGGTGTTTGGAGTGTTATTCAATGAAGGGCTTGATCACAAGACTAATTAATGCTTCTAAACTTAATGAAAACGAGAAAAAAATTTTAAAAAAAATGGACTGACCCTAATACACGATGGAAAGCTTAACGAGAGCGAATTCGAAGTAACCCGTGTTCGTGTAGGTAAAACATGATTTCCAGTGCAATTTGGTGTGAATAAGCACGGGTTAATTTTTCAAAGACAATAAAATTTCACAAGCCCGTAATTTACGTGAAAAAAGCAAAAAAGCATCAGAGAACGTCAAGACATAAGCAAAATGAGAGCGCGAGCTATTTGTAAATTGCCGTCGTTGCACTAGCGTTACACGAAAAATGCACTCGTTCTCAGCCAGTCAAAACTGCTTAATTGTTATCAGGTATGTTATTATTCTCGTTATCGGGGCAAGGAGTTAGTAGTCAATTTCGTGGTAAGTACAACCTTTGATAACTGATATGCTATGTAACCTCTCCGCTAAGATATCAATTTTTTAGTTTTTATGAATAGTTATGCCTTAACACCAAATCTCGTGGGGTCGATTGTTTACCTAGCGATTAAAAATTAAAAACTATAGTTGCGAGTTGTAGCCGATTGAAAATAGGTCAAGTCTTCATATTAATAATTATTTTCATATTCCGACGAGAAAGTAAGAGCTGTTCTTGTGAACGAAATTTTTTAAGGCCGATCGACGTTGTATACGACTTTTCAGTGAATAAGCTCGATCAGCTTATGATAAATTATGATAGATATTTCTTGAGATCTGCAATCAAATTGATGTCGAAACTTGTTTTGTTTGTCCGTGTGTGCAAGCCTCTATTTTTTTTTCTTGCACAAATGAAGATAGAATTTTTTTATTTGCACCGGCAATTTGAATAATTTTCTGTGAGTAAAGTTTTATTTCAGTTTCTTGTGTTTGGTTTTGTTAGTCATACGTCAATGATTGGGACACAAAAAAGGCACATTTATTCGTTGCTTTGTTATCCATCTAAGAAAAACTTATTCAGAACTATTCTTTTCCTGCTTACTGAGAATCAGAATGTGTTGCACTGAAATCTGATGCAATAGAACTAACAAACTTGGAAATTACGGAGGATTTAATGCTTCGAGGTTGTGCCATTTAAACTTTTTATAAATAATTTCAGTTTTATGATCACTGATTTATTTAATGCTTCGATCTCACACGAGCTATTTGTATTCATCCTTGTATGACAGAGAAGGTTTTATTTCAGTTTCTAAAGTTTGGTTTCCTCAGTCATGCGATCAGAATATTAATCAAGGCTTACGCGCATTTGTTTGTTTTTCTTTTTCCATATGTAAGCGGGTAATAAACTAATTTTACAGCCCTCTTTTCGCTTTCCTTAAAAAATGGAACAGTTGGCACAGAAAATTGCAAGAATTTCGTGGTTGATGATTTAAAAATCAAAACAATCTAACAAACTGATGAAAATTTTCTTTTAAACAATTTGACTTCGGCTTCCTAGCAATTTTCCGAGGAAACTGTTTTGTTTTCTAAGGAAAAGCGAAAAGGAGGCTGTAAAATTATTTTATTAGCTACTTACATATGAAGAAACCAAAACAAACAAATAAACGCGCGCAAGTCTTGATTACTATTCTGATCGTATGACTAAGTAAACCAAACGTTAGAAACTGAAATAAAACCTTTCTTGTCATGCAAAGATGAATAAATTTAGTTCGTGTGAGATAAAAGCATTAATTTGATCGGTGATCATGAAACTAGAACTACTTGAAAAAGTTTAAATGGAACAACCTCGAAACATTAAATCTTCCGCAATTTCCGCGTTTATTAGTTCCTAGTAACATCTTTCTTAATTATTGCATCGGATTTCAGTCCAACACATTCTGATTCTCAGTAAGCAGGAAAAGAATAAGTCTAAAGTAGCTATTCTTAAATGCATAACAAAGCAACGTATGATTATCCCTTGTTTTGTGTCCAAATCATGGCGTATGACTAATAAAACCAAACACAAGAACCTGAAATAGAACTTTCCTCACGAAAAATATTCAAATTGCCAGTGCAAGGTTAAAAAGTTCTATCTTCATTTCTGTAGGAAAAATAAACATAGAGGCTCGCACACACGTACAAACTAACAAGTTTCGACTTCAACTCGAGAGCAGATCTCAAGAAATATTTATCATAATTTATCGTAAGCTGATCGGGTTTGTTCACAGAAGAGTCGTAAACCGCGTCGATCGGCGTTAAAAAATTTGGTTCACAAGAACAGCTCTTGCTTTCTCATCGGAAAATAATGATTAATATGTTGACGTGATCTATTTTCAATCGACCACAGTTCACAACTATATAGCTTTTAATTTCTATACGCAATGTAAACAATCGATCCCACGAGATTCGATGTTAAGGCATAGCTATTCATTATCACTACAAAATTGTTAAGGTGGCGGAGAAGTTCTGCAGCACATCTGTTATCAAAGGTCAAACTTACCACGAAATTGACTACTAACGCCTTGCCTCGAATGCCTTGAACGTTATGGCATGAACGCAATGGATGCCTTTTGTCGTACGCTTTGAAAGTTTTGCATGCTTTTATCAAATTTTCTTGAAATAAATGATCGACAGATTAATATTTGGGTTTTATTTACAAATGGTGGATCATGGAAAATTGAAAGCTTATGAGTGAAGGTGAATTAAGCCCAAAGTAAAAACGCTGCCATCTGAAGCCAAAGATTTCATGAGTTGCTCACATGAAGATTTTCTGACGATCACATTTACAATTATCTTTGTACCAGTAAAAAGTTTCTAGTTCTCTTCCTTATTTGAAATTAATCATTTTTTTTAAGTGCATACAACGACTTATCAATGTCAAAGTTATTTTCACATTGCTAAAGATACTGTCTGTGTTTACTCCAAATATTTGTTTCATAAAACAATGTCATAATTTTCACCTAGTGCTCATAGAAATGAACAAGAGCACTGTGAGCTACGCAGGACGAACGGAATCAGAAAACATACCGTGTCTAATATTATGATCATATGACAAATGAAAAACAAACATCATAATAAAATAAATATACCTCCCAACAAAACAACGATAAAAATAAATGCTCAATTTCATCCTTTAAAAAGAAGATATGCGAAAAAGCCTTAAACAAAAAGATTAATGAAGTGGGTGTTAATACCAAAATGCACAAGATAACGAGAACAATAACATACCTGATAATAATTAAGCAGTTTTGACTGGCTGAGAACGAGTGCATTTTTCAAGTAACGCTAGTGCAACGACGGCAATTTACAAATAGCCCGCGCTCTCATTTTGCTTATGTCTTAACGTTCTCTGATGCTTTTTTCATGTAAATTACGGGTTGTGCAATTTTATTGTCTTTGAAAATTAACCCGCGCTTATTCACACTAAGTTGCACTGGATATCATGTTTTACCTACACGAACAAAACAAAATAATATTACGTTGTAGGTATTTTTTTCTTCGGGTTACTCCGAATTCGCCCTCCATGAGCTTTCCGTCGTCTATTAGAGTCATTCCGTTCTTTTTTTAAATTGTCTTTCTAGTTCTCATTAAGTTTAGAAGTTTTATTTAGTCTTATGACCAAGCCTTTCATTGAATAACGTAGTAAACATCTCATTCGTGAGATACAAACAATGAAATCTAAAAATTGTTTACTCATCAACTCGCTGTGTGTTCGATCAAACCCTCTTCCTTATGGTAGTAAATGACATGTTAATTATCCTTAAAATTCCAATACATTTTCAAGCACAAGATGGAGAGAGTAAACATGTTTATCAGCCTTCGATTGTCATTTTGATCAAAAACCAAATTCTCCAGACTGATGTATGAGAAAATGTAAAGAAGCTTGAAAGGAGAATAACACTAAGGTGTTTCATGTCAGAGCGCAGAGGTGGCGTAGACGTATTAATTTCACAAACATCTCCAGGCCGGAGTCAAATTGTTTAAAAGTACGTTTTTACCAGTTTGTTAGATTGCTTGAATTTTTTTAATCTTCGACCACGAAATTCTTAGGAAAAGCGAAAAGAAGGCTGTAAAATTAGTTTATTACCCGCTTACATATGGAAAATAAAAACAAACAACTGCGCGCAAGCCTTGATTAATATTCTGATCGCATGACTAAGGAAACCAAACTTTAGAAACTGAAATAAAACCTTCTCCGTCATACAAGGATGAATACAAATAGCTCGTGTGAGATCGAAGCATTAAATAAATCAGTGATCATGAAACTAGAATTATTTGAAAAAGTTTAAATGGAACAACCTCGAAGCATTAAATCTTCTATCTAATCTAAATCAAGATGGAGAGAGTAAACATGTTTATCAGCTTTAGATTGTTATTTTGATCATAAACCAAATTCTCCAGACTGGTGTATAAGAAAATGTAAAGTAGCTTGTTAGGAGAATTACTCGCGAGTGTTTCATGTCAAAGCGCCGAGGTGGAGTAGACCTATTCATTTCACAGACATCTCGAAGCCGTAGTCAACCTCGAAGCATTACATCTTCCGCAATTTCCGAGTTTGTTAGTTCCGAATAACATCTTTCTTAAATATTACATCGGATTTTAGTCCAACACATTCTGATTCTCAGTAAGCAAGAAATGAATAGTTATGAATTAGCTTTTCTTAGATGCATAACAAAGCAACGTATAATTATCCCCTGTTTTGTGTCCAAATCATTGCCGTATGATTAATAAAACCAAACACAAGAACCTCAAATAAAACTTTCCTCAAGAAAAATATTCAAATTGCGAGTGCAAGGTAAAAAAGTTCTATCTTCATTTGTGTAAGAAAAAAAAAAAATAGAGGCTCGCACACACGTGCAAATAAAACAAGTTTCGACTTCATTTCGATAGCAGATCTCAAGAAATATCTATCGTAATTTATCATGAGCTGATCGGGTTTATTCACTATAGAGTCGTATACCGCGTCGATCGGCCTTAATAAATTCCTTCACAAGAACAGCTCTTACTTTCTCGTCGGAATATAAATAATTATGATGATTAATATATAGACGTGATCTATTTTCAATCGGCTACACTTCACATACCGCGTAGATTGGCCTTAAAAAATTCTTTCTCAAGAACAACTCTTACTTTCCCGTCGGAATATAAATATAATGATTAATACGTAAACGTGAGCTTTTTTCAATCTGCTATACTTCACAACTATGTAGCTTTTAATTTCTAATCGCAATGTAAACAATCGACCCCACGAGGTTCGGTGTTTAGGCATAACTATTCATAAATACTACAAATTTGATATGATAGCGGCGACGTTATACAGCATATTAGTTATTAAAGGTCTTACTTACCACAAAATTGACTACTAACGCTTTGCCTCGAATGCCTTGAAGGTTATGGCTTGAACGTAATGGACGCCTTTCCTCGAACGTTTTGAAAGTTTTTCCTACTATGTAAAGTGAAACAATTAGTTTTGGATCCTTACCAAATATTCCTGAAATAAATGACCGACAGATGAATATTTGTATTTTATTACAAATGGCAGATCATGGAAAATTCTCACCGGAAACAAGAAAGCCTCCGAGCGAAGGTGAATTAAGCCCAAAGTAAAAACGCTGCCATCTGAAGCCAAAGATTTCATGGGTTTCTCACATGAAGATTATCTGACGGTCATATTTACAATTATCTTTGTACCAGTAAAAAGTTTCTAGTTCTTCTCCTTATTTGAAATCTCGTCTCCATCGCTTCTGCGTTGTTGACGCAGAGGCGATGTCCAATGATTTGGACACGAATTATATTCATTCTTCAGGGAGGCACTTACAACTCCATTTAGAAGATCGGCCTTCTTAAGGACTGAAAGCCTCCTGAAATATTTAGTGATTTGAACAACTGAAAGTCATTCCTCCCTGGTGAACTATTTGTGTCCATTTGCTCATCTTAGACGCTTCATTTTGGCTGTAACATCAGCAGGATTTGCATTGTTGCCGGTTTCTTCTCCTCAACAAGAATTAAAGCTTTTTTTAAGTGCATACAACGATTTATCAGCGTCAAAGTTTTTTTTTCACATTGCTGTAGATACTGTCTATGTTTACTCCAAATATTTGTTTCGTAAAACAATGTCATAACTTTTAGCTGCTGCTCCTAGAAATTAACATGAGCACTGTGAGCTATGCAGGACGAACAGAAGCAGAAAACATAGCGTGTCTAATGTTATGATCATATGACAGATGAAAAACAAAACATCATAATGAAGTAAATACCTCCCTACAAATCAACGATAAAAATAAATGTTTAATTTCATCCTTTAAAAAGAAGATATGCGAATAAGCCTTCAACAAAAGGATTAATGAAGTGGGCGTTAATACCAAAATGCACAAGATAACGAGAATAATAACATACCTGATAATAATTAAGCAGTTTTGACTGGCTGAAAACGAGTGCACTTTTCATGTAACGCTAGTGCAACGACGGCAAGTTACAAATAGCCCGCTCTCATTTTACTTATGTCTTAACGTTCTCTAATGCTTTTTTCATTTAAATTACGGGCTTGTGCAACTTTAATGTCTTTGAAAATTAACCCGTGCTTATTCACACCAAATTTGCACTGGAAATCATGTTTTACCTACACGAACTAAACAAAATAATATTACGTTGTAAGTATTTTTTTCTTCGGATTTTCTCTCCATAAGTTTTGCGTCGTATATAGGGGTCGTATATAGGGGGATTTTTTTCTTCGAATTCGCTCTCCATAAGTTTAGCGTCGTATATAGGGGTCAGTCTGTTCTTTTTTTTAAATTTTCTTTCTCGTTCTCATTAAGTTTAGAAGTATTAATTAGTCTTGTGACGAAGCCTTTCATTGAATAACATCGTAAACATCTCATTCGTTAGAAACAAACAATGAATTCGAAAAATTGCTTACCCATCAACTCGCTGTGTATTCGATCAAACCCTCTTCCTTATGGTAGTTAAATGACATGTAAATTCTCCTTAAAATTCCAATGCATTAACAAGCACAAGATGGAGAGAGTAAACATGTTTATTAGCTTTAGATTGTTATTTTGATCATAAACCAAATTCACCAGACTGGTGTATAAGAAAATGTAAAGTAGCTTGTGAGGAGAATTACTCGCGAGTGTTTCATGTCAAAGCGCCGAGGTAGCGTAGACGTATTTATTTTTACAGACATCTCGAAGCCGTAGTCAAATTGTTTAAAAGTATATTTTCACCAGTTTGTTAGATTGTTTGGATTTTTTAATCTTTAACCACGAAATGCTAAGGAAAAGCGAAAAGAAGGCTGTAAATTAGTTTATTACCCGCTTACATATGGAAAAATAAAAACAAACAAACGCGCGCAAGTCTTGATTAGTATTCTGATCGCATGACTGAGGAAACCAAACGTTAGAAACTGAAATAAAACCTTCCCTGTCATGCAAGGATGAATAAATTTAGTTTGTATGAGATAAAATCATTAAATAGATCAGTGATCATGAAACTAGAATTATTTGAAAAAGTTTAAATGGAACAGCCTCGAAGCATTAAATCTTCCGCAATTTCCGAGTTCGTTAGTTCTTAATAACATCTTTCTTAAATATTATATCTGATTTCAGTCCAACACATTCTGATTCTCAGTAAGCAGGAAAAGAACTGTTCTTAATTAGCTATTCTTAGATGCATAACAAAGCAAGGAGTAATTATCCCCTGTTTTGTGTCCAAATCATTGGCGTATGACTAATAAAACCAAACATAACAATCTGAATTAAAACTTTCCTCACGAAAAATATTGAAATTGCCAGTGCAAGGTAAAAAAATTCTATCTTCATTTCTCTCAGAAAAAAAATAGAGGCTCGCACACACATACAAACAAAACAAGTTTCGACTTCAATCCGATGGCAGATCTCAAGAAATATCTATCATAATTTATCGTGAGCTGAACGGGTTTATTCACTAAAGAGTCGTATACCGCGTCGATCGGCCTTGAAAAATCTCGTTCACAAGAACAGCTCTTACTTTCTCGTCGGAATATAATTATAATGATTAATATGTAGACGTGATCTATTTTCAATAGGCTACACTTCACATACCGCGTCGATTGGCCTTAAAAAATTCTTTCTCAAGAACAGCTCTTACTTTCCTGTCGGAATATCTATATAATGATTAAGTAGTTTTGACTGGCTGAAAACGAGTGCATTTTTCATGTAACGCTAGTGCAACGACGGCAAATTACAAATAGCCAGCGCTCTCATTTTGCTTGTCTTAACGTTCCCTGATGATTTTTTTCATGTAAATTACGGGCTTGTGCAATTGTATTGTCTTTGAAAATTAACCCGTGCTTATTCACACCAAATTGCAGTGGAAACCATGTTTTACCTACACGAACAAAACAAATGAATATTACGTCGTAACAATTTTTTTCTTCGGGTTACTTCGAATTCGCTATCCATAAGCTTTCCGTCGTATATAAGGGTCAGTCCGCTCTATTTTTAAATTTTCTTTCTCGTTTTCATTAAGTTTAGAAGTATTAATTAGTCTTTTGACAAAGCCTTTTATTGAAGAACATCGTAAATACCTCATTCAGGAGATAAAAACGATGAAATCGAAAAATTGGTTACTCATCAACTCGCTGTGTGTTCGATCAAACCCTCTTCTTTATGGTTGTAAATGATATGTAAATTCTCCTTAAAATTCCAATGCATTATCAAGCAAAAGATGGAGAAAGTAAACATGTTTATTAGCTTTAAGTTATTATTTTGATCAAAAACCAAATTCTCCAGACTGGTGTATAAGAAAATGTAAAGCAGATTGAAAGGAGAATTACTCGCGGGTGTTTCATGTCAAAGCGCCGAGGTAGCGTAGACGTATTTATTTCACAGACATCTCCAAGCCGAAGTCAAATTGTTTAAAAGTACATTTTCACCAGTTTGTTAGATTGTTTAAATCTTTTAATCTTTAACCACGAAATGCTAAGGAAAAGCGAAAAGAAGGCTGTAAATTAGTTTATTACCCGCTTACATATGGAAAAATAAAAACAAACAAACGCGCGCAAGTCTTGATTAGTATTCTGATCGCATGACTGAGTAAACCAAACGTTAGAAACTGAAATAAAACCTTCCCTGTCATGCAAGGATGAATAAATTTAGTTTGTGTGAGATAAAATCATTAAATAGATCAGTGATCATGAAACTAGAATTATTTGAAAAAGTTTAAATGGAACAACCTCGGAGCATTAAATCTTCCGCAATTTCCGAGTTCGTTAGTTCTTAATAACATCTTTCTTAAATATTATATCGGATTTCAGTCCAACACATTCTGATTCTCAGTAATCAGGAAAAGAACTGTTCTTAATTAGCTATTCTTAGATGCATAACAAAGCAAGGAGTAATCATCCCTTGTTTTGTGTCCAAATCATTGGCGTATGACTAATAAAACCAAACACAACAACCTGAATTAAAACTTTCCTCACGAAAAATATTGAAATTGCCAGTGCAAGGTAAAAAAATTCTATCTTCATTTCTCTCAGAAAAAAAATAGAGGCTCGCACACACATACAAACAAAACAAGTTTCGACTTCAATCCGATGGCAGATCTCAAGAAATATCTATCATAATTTATCGTGAGCTGATCGGGTTTATTCACTAAAAGAGTCGTATACCGCGTCGATCGGCCTTGAAAAATCTCGTTCACAAGAACAGCTCTTACTTTCTCGTCGGAATATAAATATAATGATTAATATGTAGACGTGATCTATTTTCAATCGGCTACACTTCACATACCGCGTCGATTAGCCTTAAAAAATTCTTTCTCAAGAACAACTCTTACTTTCCCGTCGGAATATAAATATAATGATTAAGACGTAGACGTGATCTATTTTCAATCGGCTACACTTCACAATTATACAGCTTTTAATTTCTAATCGTTAGGTAAACAATCGACCTCACGAGGTTCGGTGTTTAGGCATAACTATTCATAAACACTACAAAATTGATATGATAGCGGAGAGGTTATACAGCACATCAGTTATCAAAGGTCGAACTTACCACAAAATTGACTACTAACGCCTTGCCTCGAATGCCTTGAACGTTATGGCTTGAACGCAATGGACGCCTTTCCTCAAACGCTTTGAAATTTTTGCCTGCTATGTAAAGTGAAACAATTATTTTTGGATCCTTACCAAATGTTCTTGAAATAAATGATCGACAGATGAATAATTGTATTTTATTACAAATGGCGGATCATGAAAAATTGTCACCGGAAACAAGATAGCTTACGAGCCAAGGTGAATTAAGCCCAAAGTAAAAACGCCGCCATCTGAAGCCAAAGATTTTATGAGTTACTCACAAGAAGATCATCTGACGGTCACATTTACAATTATCTTTGTACCAGTAAAAAGTTTCTAGTTCTCTTCCTTATCTGAAATCTCGTCTCCATCGCTTCTGCGTTGTTGACGTATTGATCGTATATTCATTCTTCAGGGAGGCACTTACAACTCTATTCAGAAGATCGGCCTTATTAAGGGCTGCTAGCTTCCTGAAATATCTAGCAATTTGAACAACTGAAAGTCATTCCTCCCTGATTAACTATTTGTGTCCATTTGCTTAGACACTTCATTTTGGGTGCAACATCAACGGGATTTGCATCGTCGTCGGTTTCTTCTCCTTGTAAAAACATCTCTTGTGCAAATTTCCCCACTCGTTGAGAAAATCTGGTAGATTTTTCTCCTTCTTCAAAGCTCAAACCCCTTCAAAGATGGACTGTTGGCTGATGCTGCAGTCGATTCTGTTATTGCAAGAGGTTATAAATTTGTTGACGGAGTACTACCAACGGTTGCATCTAGCACATAATTTTACGGGTTTCTGCCCACTTTTCTCGGTTAAGTGGCGCCCAACATCGAGACGTTTCTCAAGACTTTTGAATTCTTGGTAAACGTTTACGCACCTTGTGTAGAACCATATATCTGAAGCTTTCCCAGTCATAGAAACTTGGCCACATTGTTTTGCTTTTCAAGCAATCAGACTCGAAGGATAAGTTGTTCAAAACTTGAATGCCAGCCATGCTGCGCTTCTTTATATTTTGGAAAGAGTCTTGAATTTCTGCGTCAGTGGCGTAGCACTCTTTCATTCCTCCTTCCTCCCCATACAATTCAATCGCAGCCTCCGTGTCACCGGCGTTATTTCGCTGAAGTCGTACTGTGAGATTCTGATTCGAGTAAGCTTATTAAGGTTCGGCATTGTAGAAAGGACGAAAAAAGTTATACGATATGTTTTTTTTAGTCTAACGTTAAGCAGAATTTTCTCGGAGATGGTAGAACGGAACTGAGTGGGAGGGCCGGACGGAAAATATTTAGGTCAAGGTCATGGCGTACAGGCCGAGTGGAGTGCCAGCGTCACAGAAATTCTATGACATAAATACCACAAAAACTAGCGTCGGCGATCCCATTCTCAAATTGAAATTGAGTGAATAAACATCAGTTTAAAACCAAATATTGCATAAATTAACGTCAAAGGTCACGAATTTCAGAGTCGCGTGATCGCAAATCTTTTACAGAGCCCAAAACTTTTTTTACCCAAAAACGTATTGTTAAGATAGGTCTTTGCTGTGATGGTATGTTTGTCGACATGCAAAGTTGCCCATTGGAGATATCTGCAATTACAAAACCCAAATTTTTTTCATTTTTGGAATAATTGCGTGACACAGTTAACGGTTAGCTGCTCTAAATTGGCAAACGTTATATCGCATGATCCCAACTTTGATCCCAACAAACATTTCATATGAGATTTATGAATCTCATCACCTCTAATGTTGCTTTTTTAACCCCAATTGTCGAGATCGTATATATTATTTGTAATTCAAGTCCTGTTGAGCTGATGTTTACTAGTATATTTTGTAGTCACTTTTTACATGATATTTTTAAAACAGAAATTTAATGACAGACATTTTTTCACATCTTTAGTGGCTATGGAGAAGACTTTAACTGAAGTTCCAATTGTGGACGTTGAGAACGGCTGAGAAAAAAATTTCACAGGATGAAAGGTTCACTTCAAGCTTCAGTTACTTTGCCATAAGAACATGCACTGTGTATTCCTGCTGTACATAGATCATAGCAAAAGCAAAACAGCATGTATGACCACCCCGTGGGGTGTACTTCTTAATAATAGGCTGATGGGGATGATCCGCTGGATAGAGTGGCATTTTCTAGATCGAGTTGACTATGATGGGGTAGCATTTTGAACTGAGTTAATTTACAAGAAAGGGGTCGCACATTTTCATAATTTTTTCCTTGATAGTAAGTGATATTCTCAGAAATTTAGCTGTAGGATTTCTAAATTAAACCAGGTTCAACTTCCTGAAGCAAAATTATCCCATTTATGTATTTTTTATTTACAAAATAACGGTGTTCGTATTTTTCGTTGTTACCTTTATCAATGTTATGGCTACCCTTTAGGCTAAGAGTGTGAAAATCCACAAGATGCATAGAGCATATACAGCTAAAAACTCCTTGGATATGGATACTATAAACACACTTTTGGCAGTTTTTGGGACCACCACTTTTAGAATTTCCTTAATGAGTTTCTTTTGGGAAAAGCTTTTCACCGACGACAGGAACATCCTTTGTAACCACATCCCTTTAGACTGAGAAAGGAAAGGGAAATCACAGGGTACCCACTCTTGTCCTCGGAACCACTCGTTTTCTCTTATATCGAACACGAGAAATGCTTGTTGATTGTGTTTCTAAGACTTACCTTTTAAGCTTAGTGTGTAGAGGGATAAGGAAACATGTAAAAATGAGATATAATCATACAAAGTATAGCTGATCGTATGTGAAGCACCCGAGAAGTATGTCAGTAATGTTAAAGTATATACATACAAAGTATGCTAAGCTTTTGGGAGATTTCTACTCCGAATGCAGTCTGTTAGGTTCATTTTAGTTGCTTTTGGCCTCACACCAACAACGCATCATTACAACGCATTAACAACGTATCAATAAATGGGCTTGTTTTCTAAGGAAACTGTGGTGCTGAGTCGGTAAGGGGTACAACAAGATAATTTGGTTTTATAATCCAACTGCACAAAGTAATTTCAAAGGACGCGAATATACATACCACATGTGCACAGTTGGTTATTTTTTACTGTAAGAAATATGTTTAGGCGATTTGCGCTTCTTTATCCGCTTTAATTTTCCCGCCTTATGAGAAATGAGTAAGGTTTTAGGGATTGAAAAAAAAGCAGTTGGATCATAAACAGCTTATGAGACTTTTTGGTGTGTAGTATTGCTTGGTATTTTCACCCATTGTTTCTGCTTTGAAGAAGTCGTAGGGAGTAGCGAGTAAAAATACGACACAACGCCTAAAAATACTCAGGTATGTCACCGCCAATTAAAGAAAATTTAAAAAATCATTTTAGAAAAAAAAAAACTGGAAATGTATCCCCTGAATCAGTGCAGTGTCACAAACCCTCTTGGCTCCAAAGTCCTCTAAAGGATATGCAATCACAAAATTTCTATGAATACATTCCGAGAGGAATTTGTTTCTAATATTAGAAAGACTTCCCTCGCATGTGTTATGTTAAGATTGCTAATGAGAACATGTAAAAGTGAGATGGAATAATATAGTCGACGTTGGAAGAACACAAGAAACGCAAGAGAAATATTTTATTCTTACGTCTATGAACACGTTTTATAGTCAGTTTTTAGGAGTTTGTTCTCGTCGTATTGCAAATATATTGCAAATAAATTATCTTTAAACCTTTCTGGGAGTTCTTCATGATGTAGATCGATATTTCTTTTAGTGTTCAGTGTCGATTAGAAATTCACGTTTCCGGCTTTCATTTCCATGTAATAAAGTTATAACATTCGTTACGTTATTTTTAATATTTTTCAATACTGACACTGTGCGATGCATGAAAGAAACAGCTTTTTTAAACTCAAAGCAATAATTTGGCCAAACTACAGGCTTAGGTCACAAATCCAAACGGGCTCTTCTTTCAATTTCAGCTAAAGCACTTCCGGCTTCAAGCTTGCACAGACTTATGGGCCAAGGGACTCCCCCTTTCATTTTCACGACAAGCCACGAAACATTTCCACGTGGAATTGAGGAGGCAAGGTCGTAAAACAGTCAAATGTGGCTTCCATTTCCGCGACAGAGGTAAGAACGCATGTTTGTATCAGATTTCTGAACATAATTTAAGGTAAATACTTTTATTCCAAGTCTTTCAATTCAAGCGGAAAAATTTGAAATTGTTCGTTAAACTTACAATCCTCATGCGACAATTTCTTTCAAAAATTTAAACACTACAATTAGTGTTCGAATTCCCCTCGTCGATTCCACCGCAAGAAATAACCTGTGCCACCCAAGCTTCGACTTCTGAAGTTGCTCCTTCGACTCGAATATGAAGGAATCTATCGGTTTGTTTACCTGGTAAACGTGACCGCTGACCAGCCGCTAAGTGAAAACAGCATAGCGCAGGGTGGGGTGGTTGGCGGGCTTATCGTCATAAGATATTCGAATGCATGCTCAAAAAGCTTTAGGACTATCAGTCTAAACAGTGAAGGCATGCTTCGTGGTACAGACAATTTTTATTTTATTCTCATAACTTTCTCCTTTAAATTAGAACTGGTATTAATTAATAGAGTTATCAATATATTTTTAACCGGGTATCCATATAACCTTTTTGCTTTTTTGTCATCAGTGGTATAAAATAAAATGTCTTTTCCACCAGAACCTTTTATTTATGCCCCATTGCACGGAATGAACACTATACTTAGAATGTTTGCTCTAAGTAATTTTTTCTGTTCCCAATAATGTATGCAAAGTGATAGAGATTTGATTCATTCCGCTGACACGTTCTTAAAAAGTTATGGCGCGTGCAGGTTTTTTCTATCAAAAGTCGCGCGTGCGACACACCGGAATTGAAAATTCGTCGTAAAATTGCAGAAACCTTAGAATAAGTTTAGGCAACTTTGACTTCTGGCGAGATTTGTTAATAACTATGATAATCGTCATCATTAGCGGACGGTGCTTTTTGCCCATTGTTGTCATCATTATCGTTATCACGCCGGAAGAAGTATAAAGCCGGCATGTC
>NC_142683.1:13815000-13827500 GCF_964200805.1 Pocillopora damicornis | reverse complement strand
AACCTACATCTTAAAATAGCTAAAGAAGTAGGAGACAAGCATGGGGAGGGTAAAGCTTATTGCAATCTTGGCATTGCTTATCACAGTCTGGGTGATTTCAAGAAAGCCATAGAGTATTACAACCTAGATCTTAAAATAGCTAAAGAAGTAGGAGACAAGCATGGGGAGGGTAAAACTTATGGAAATCCTGGCATTGCTTATGACAGACTGGGTGAGTTCAAAAAAGCCATAGAGTGCCACAACCTAGATCTTAAAATAGCTATAGAAGTAGGAGACAAGCATGGAGAGGGTGGTGCTTATCGCAATGTTGGCAATGTGTATCGAACTCAGGGAGATTTGATCAAGGCCAACAAGTCATTCAAGCTAATGCTCAAAATTGCCAAAGAGGTCGAAGACAAATCCTTTGAGGCAATGGCCCACTGTTCATTAGGACCCGTTTTTGAGTTGCAGGGTCGACTGCCAAAAGCTGTTGAATCTTACCGAGCTAGCATAACCTAATTTAATTCCTTGAGAATACTTCTAAAATCTAAAGATGAATGGAAAGTTAATTTTCGAAATCAGTATCAAATGGCGTATACGGGTTTGTGGAGAGTTCTCGTAAAACAAGGTAATATAGATGAAGCCTTACTTGCCGCTGATAAAGGACGAGCCCAAGCTCTCGCCGACCTTATGGAATCCCGTTTTTGTGGTGGAACAAGTCAGTACAAGGGAAGCGATGAAGATTTAGCAGTTTTAAAAAACGTTCCATCAAACACTGTCTTTCAGGCAATGGACAGAGCTGACGTCAATCTTTGGGTTGTGTCCAAAGGAAAACAAGTTCAGTTAAGACAAAGTAAACTCAATGGTTCTGTTTCAGAGAACAGTGGGGCTAGTCAGTCCTTTGAGTCGTTCATGCTCGTTGTCTATACACAACTTGGTGTTCGTTCTAATGTGAGATGTGAGAACCGATCTTTGGATGCTTTGAGCGAGGACCGTTCAAAAGTGGATCAGGAAACGAAAGAAGACAACCCTCAAGCTTCCATCCAACAAAACAAATGCTTGAGCACTTTGTATAATACCGTTATGAAGCCGGTGGCTGACTTGGTTCAAGGGGATGAGCTACTCATTATTCCCGATGGACCCCTGTGGCTCGCTCCTTACGCTGCATTGAAGGATGGTAATTCTAAATACCTGTGTGAATCGTTCAGAATCCGTCTCGCTCCATCGTTAACTAGTCTTAGACTCATTGCCGATTGCCCAGATGACTATCACAAAAGCAGTGGTGCGTTACTTGTAGGAGATCCGTGGGTAGCCGAGGTTACCAACAGCCAGGGAGAGAAACTCCTCGAGCAGCTTCCTTGTGCTAAAGAAGAGGTAGAAATGATCGGGAAAATTCTGAATGTCACGCCAAACACTGGCAGAGAAGCCACGAAACGTGAGGTGTTGAAAAGACTCAGTTCCGTTTCCTTAGTTCACTTTGCGGCACACGGATGTATGGAAACTGGCGAAATTGCTCTTACACCTGACCCAGACCGAATATCTACTATGCCAACGGAAGAGGATTACATTTTAACAACTGGAGATGTGATGAATGTTCAACTTCGCGCCAAACTAGTTGTACTTAGTTGCTGCTACAGTGGTCGGGGCGAGATCAAGGCTGAAGGTGTGGTTGGCATTGCGCGCGCTTTTATGGGGGCTGGTGCTTGGTCTGTTGTGGTTACCCTGTGGGCGGTTGAAGACAAAGTTACTCTTGAGTTCATGAAATACTTTTATCAACACCTTGCAGAAGGTAAACCTGCAAGCGAGTCACTGAACCTGGCTATGAAAAACCTCAGAGAATCAGACGAGTTCCGCGATATCAAATACTGGGCGCCCTTTTTACTGATTGGAGATGACGTTAGTCTTGATTTCATGGCATAGGAAAGATAAAATTTGAATTTAAAATCACATAAATAATTTTTTTTTATCTCAGAAGGAATGACGCAGTAACTTGGAAGGTTTAAATGTTTCTCTGTTTTTGCAATTTTTGGCTATTTTTTATTACTTTTACTTTTCTGTTAAATGGAATTTGAAACGTGTAAGTTTAATTTGGCGAAAAAATAAAACAGACTATTTCATTTTATTTTGATCAGTGGAATTCTCTATTTTGTCTTACCTTTACAAATTTAAATGCTTGTAAAGAGAATGAAATGCAACAATGCTTCTGTTATGAATGTCTACAGAGGTTGAAGGTGAATACGAGGTTTCCGTTTTCGCCAAAATGACACTCTGCTCTATTCATGTATTACAATCAGTTGTATGAAAAACAATTTAAATGTTTTTTCTTGTACATAACCAGGACCTTGTCTACCGGGTTTTAATTACGTCTATACTCTAAGCTTTTGATAAGCAAAGAAACAGTTCGTCGTTTGCTAAAGTGGGTGGAATTTTAACTTCAAAAATTTGATTTGAAAAATTTGCAGCAGTATGGTAATTAAACTTGGAAGACTTTTCTAGATCATAAGTTACTTTATTACAAATTGAGTTTATCTTTAAAAGAAAAATTGAGTATTATTTTTTTTTCAATCTATTTTATTACAATCTAATTCTGTCAGTGCCAAGATTGCCATTCTAAGCTTAGTTTGAAGAAGTAAACATCTGAGATGATGGGCTACTGACCATATGTTAGAGACATTAGAGCTACTTCTAGGGATGTGGCCAGCCTCTAGTCCTGTAGGCCTGGTCTACAATTGTTTTCCGCCTGCTTGACTTATAATATGGCTGTTGCAAATGTGGAAACTAGAATTGAAATTTCTTACGGAAAAAGCCTACAACAGGTAAAAAAGCTGGCCACAACCCTGTTTTAATCAAGTGACTTTGGTAAAAATCTGTCCATTTTATCAAACACGTATCTGTTCGTTTTAAAGAACCACGACAGTGAGGTTAAAATTGTCCATGTAATCTAAACAAAAAACAAAAAAAACAGTAAAGCAGAGTTCACTGTATCTGAAGTTTCCATAGGTGTGACTTTTAATGTATGTGACAGAATTTGGTGTCTCTTGTAGGAAAATATTTACGCCCATAAATTAGAGTAGCAATTAAAGTAAGCCATTGCCAACGGGAATTATTTTGGTAAAAGGTTAATGAAGAATTGCAAAATCTAGTCCTTAGTTGAAAAGGTTCAAGGCTTTAGGAGAAAACTTTCAGTTTTTGAAAATTCCCTGTTCAAAATTCACCGAAGTATAATTTGAAGATGTCTGATAATATCTTTCTTAGATTTAAGAATTTATTTTAAGGTATTCAGAGCGCGCTTTGTAATTAGAACCCGTTATGTGGTCAGAAGTTCAAGATAGACTGTATCAGAACTGTTTTAGAGGAAAGCTTTGTAAAATCAATCTTAATTTTGCAGATTTTTATAAGTACTATTGGTATATGCTGGTATAAAATGTAATAGTTAACCTCACACATAATTGAATATGATACAACGTAGGATTTTAAAAACAAGTTGGGACAGTTTTAACTAAATATGCTTTGTATGATGTCAGTGTATTTCGTGTGAAGTGTTTTAATGCTACTTTTATTAAACTCCTAAGTTCTGAGGACAAATTCTCCCAACTGAAAAGAATGTGTTTCTTTGTTGCTTCATTCCGAGAATACTATGTAACATCACGTTTCTAGCTCATATAATTTATTATCAGCTTGGGGAGTAAATGGGTTCATTTTAGTGTCTCCTTTTAGCGCGTACTTCACTTACAGCCTTGCAAAATTTAAAGCAGTTTCCATTGTACTTATTTTGTTTACTTATTTGCGTAAGAGAAATAAACAGAGTAAAAAATACAAAAACTGGGTTGATTTTTGTCGTCTCTCTCCATATCTTAAGGATGCAAGTGAGATGAAGAGAGAACAGATCCTTTGGGGACTGCAATACATGTACTTGTTTTAATTTGTAACAAATAGCTTTCCATGTTTCAAGCCCCCACCCACTAAACAAAGGCCCGTCATCTCTTCGATTGTCATGTGTCTCTTCCACTGATTGTCCATATTGTTACGCGGTTTTGAACGCCGACGGACGTGTTCATACTGGTACATGTGTGCGGTTTTTTACCTTCTTCCTTACATAAGTTTTTACACCGCATCCCTTTTTTCTCCTTCCTTTTTGTCATCGTAATTTTCCTTTGTTCCCATCTTTACTCGCGCCTCTTTCATCGCTCTCAACTTTAATCTTCTGCGCGCGTCATTAGACGCGACTATCTCCTTGTCTGTTTCAGTTTTCATTCGTCTCAATCCTCGCGCAACGTCGGGCTTCTCTCAACTCATGTACCTCCTTACCCTACCCCCAGGACTAAATGTTATCATGCCTGATTTGTCCACATTAGGATGGTATCATTGCGAAAAAGCGGAGCACGAATCTTACGACTGAACCTTGCAAACCTTAAGAACTCAACACTGCGAACATTTATGCTATTTTTTAATTAGAACCCAGCGTGAAACTGAATACTGTTTATCTTATCAGAGGGCGTGTTTACTGACACACGCATAGCTTTTATGTGCCAAAATTGAGTATAAGCCTTCGAGAGAACTTGTTGTCCACGAGTACGGATGGTTTTTTCTGATGAGCCAGAGCCTTGGAATCTTTTAAATCTAATTCTAGGAGGATATAGCCGATAAAAATCTTAACAGTCATCTCTAGTAAAATCTAAGTTTTCCTTTGGATTGATGCCCAGTCCACAGTGGTTAGGTGCTAGTGTTTGCTCTCCTTAGTCCTCTCGTTACCGTTGCAGTTATAAAGCGGAAGAGCTCCCCCCTTCCTCCTCCCCTCTCCCTTCAATAGCACTATACATCCCTCTGCTGCAACTTTTACATCTAACCTCTCCCGCCCTGCTTGTACGCTCGCGTGTTCGCGCGATTTATGCAGTTTACTTGTTTTTACTTTGAAGTTGTATCTGTTCTTTGAGATAATTTCCTCTCCTCTGATTGGCCGATGTATTAACTGGCTTTGGTTTCATGACACTCAATCAAAAAGCAATACTGGTAATTCTATTACTTTCTCTCTTTGCGAACAACAGAGAAAATGGCTTTAACGATTTGTAAATAGCCTGTTCCCCATCGATCCGGTTAGGAAAGCACATGGCATGATATTCGTGTTTTCGTATCCTCAAGCTAAATAGTTGCTAATTGTTATATTTCCCTTAAACATACAAACGGGTTTAAGTCCTGATAATCCAATTCCATCTAATTTTTATTACTGAGACTCAGTACTTTAATTTTTAATTGCTTGCTCTCTTTGTTACGTACATGTTCAAATGTAGCCTATTCAGTGTATAATAAAAGGTGAGGTCGATTCAAAGGTTTTTCGCATCCTCAATCCACTTATTTACTGTGCTCAATCAAATTGAAGAGCACTTAACTCCAAGAGGCGCCATGAATATTCGTTTCAATTAGGAGACTCTCAGGTGTGAATCATCGTTTATTACTCTTGAAGTCGCCAGAAGAATGTGGATAGTCTTTGCAGGAGCGAATCAAAGCTCTAGCGATGAAACAATGAGTTGCTCCTAACCTAACCTGAACTGATTATCAACGATCTATACATTCAATATTTCACCCACTCATATCATAAAGCAATAAAAAATATGTATATCTTCGCCGTAATTAGAAATGAAAAGAAGTATATGGACAGTTGAACTGTTTGCAGTTATTCAGACAAAAATTCAACCAAACATGCTTAAGTAAATATGCTTATCAGCTTTAGATTGTTATTTTGATCAAAAACCAAATTCTCCAAAATGAGATATAAAAAAATGTAAAGTAGCTTGAAAGGAGAATTGCTGTAGGGTGTTTCACGTCAAAGCGCCATGGTGGCGTAGACGTATTCATTTTACAGACATATCGAAGCCGAAGTCAAATTCTTTAAAAGCAAATCTTCAACTCTTTGTTAGATTATTTGGATTTTAAATCTTCAAACAGGAAAGTCTAGAAATTTGCGTGCGAACTGTTTCATTTTCTACTGTGACGCTTGCGACGAAAGACGAAACTTCGAGGGGTGTCGTTAAGGCGTGTTTGCTAAGTGTCGCTGATGTCGGGACTATTTTACGGGTCGTAGTAAAACCACGAAAACCAAGATGACGGTTAACGGTGTTTATTCAGATCACGAAGACAAAGACGAAGACAATCACAAAGACAATCACGATCGTAAACTGAAATTACAATAATATTATAACGAATGCATGAATCTACTTGAATTGGTGCGAAAGGCATGAAAAAAACGCTTTACGTGCCTATATCGATAACGCGATTAAAATAACAACAATTAACGTAAATTAACATAAACAAATCATAAAAGGCTAAATTAAAACTACTTGAGATTCAAAGATCGGCTACACGATGAACATTTGGGCTGATTACCAGCCCAAAGACTAAAATGTGGGCGTTGCTGTCTGAGCGTCTAGTTCTTTCAAATTACTCTTTTGATTTCAAGATAATTAATTGTACTATTGTACAACACAGTACAAATGTGCGTTATCGCCCAAGGTGTAAAACTAAACTTAAACACATTGAAATAAAACTAACAAAATTACTTACATATCGGTCCCGCTTGTGCCAAAGGTTTAGAACGAAAGAACGAAGGTACTGCTATTCAAGGCGAAATCTAGCGAAACTCTGGCTTAAAGGGACGCTAAGGGACCGGTCATTATTTATCGCCTGGGGGGGGTCGGAGTATTTTTGTTGTCACATCGGAGCGTTTACCTGATCCCCCCGTAGAGTATCTAGTTTTTTAGAGATCCCCCCTTATCGGTAGTGGAAAGTTTCATGATCCCCCCCCCCCTTTTCTCCCAGCCACCGCCAAATAACTTTTTGAATATGCAAGTGATATTTTAATAGTGGTACTTACGTCTCATGGACCTTGAACCACAACGGTAAATATTTGCTCGTCAGATACGTACTGAATTGTCGAGGAAGTGCCAATCTCAGGCTGTTCATCCAAATCCACGAAAACATAGTCATCGTCGCTCTCTGCCTCTCCACTTTCGGATTCTTCATCCTCGGATTCCACGTCATCTTCATCACTCGACAGTTCTTCGGTTATCACAGTCTCTTTATTCTGTCGGTAATAGTGACATCGAATGGCCTTCACTTTGTCAAGTTTCCGACCGACAGTCGTCAAACCATGCTTGTTGAGATACAGGTCTAGTTCTCTTACCCGCAACTTTTCAACTTTGCCACCCTCGATGAGGTTATCCCATTGAAAGTCCTTGTACGTTCGTTCGGCCTCTTGCCTTCTTCGCTCCTGAGCTGCTCTTGTTCTGATGTCCTTTCGGATCTCAATATCCTTCAAATGATTAACATATGCAATGACGTGCTTCTCTTCCACATTATATTTTGAGCAGAAGCTCTTCATGGTATCCTGATCGTTTCTGATACTGTCAGAATGTTCCTCGTACAGATCTTTAATACATTTTCTTGGAAGGTAATCATCTGGTGTCCTGCCCGTCGATTCCGTCTGATAGATATCCATGAAATGTCCAGGATTGTTTGTATCTGGTACAGGTTGCGGAATTCTTTCCGTTTCTGGACCGACCCATCTATTGTTAGAACACCAGGAACAGAGATTGGAACTTTCTTCTCTTGACTCTTTACAGGCATCACGACAGAATTCCATAAAAAGTTCTCCACGAATATAGTGGTCTTCCATAAACGATTCGATCTTTCGGAAGTATGCTGCACCGGGCGCTTGCTCTTTGTTTCGTTCTGATGCACCCCGAAGTTGTCGAGGTAAACAGAATTGAAAAAGAATAATTCATCAGGGGACTCGCTTACTTTGCTCTTGATGTAATCTTTAAGGACAGGGGCATCATCAATTCTCTCGGCTACCTGACTACAGACATACCAGGCATTTTTCTCCATCCGTTTCTTTTCTTACTCTTCGTATGACTGGAGAGACAGTTGTTTGATTTCCTCTTCTGAAAGATCCTCAAATCTCCTTTATTTTTCCCACTCTAGAGTTGCGCCATCCACAAGAGCATCAGAAATTGCCGAGTTTGTCCAAATGCAATCACCCGGGGTCCCGGCGCGACCTAAAATTCCTTTTTTTTTGGTCTGATCCCCCCCATTATGCTTGTCAATTACGGCTGATCCCCCCTAAAGGTCTTCAAAAAACCATGTGATCCCCCCCTAAATACTCCGACCCCCCCCCCAGGCGATAAATAATGACCGGTCCCTAACTTAGCCTTTATATGCGCGTGGTGACGCTAAAAGATCCGATTACAAACCAATAGGAAAAAGATAAACATTGTAACTACGATCGTAACTAGGCACACAAAGTAATTGATAATTGATCTAATCAAAAAACTGTTCTTTTGTTCGATATCCTTAACATCTACGTTAAAGCGAAAAGAAGGCTATAAAATTATTGTTTTAGCAGATTACACGTGGAAAAAAAAACAAACAAATGCGCGCAAGTCTTGATTAGTAATCTGATCGCATGACCAAGGAAACCAAACGTTAGAAACTGAAATAAAACCTCCCCTGTTATTCAAGGATGAATAAAAATAGCTAGGGCGAGATCAAAGCATTAAATAGATGAGTGATCATGAAACTATGGTTATTTTAAAAAGTTTGAATGAAACAGCCTCGAAGCATGAAATCTTCCGAAATTTCTGAGTTTGTTAGTTCTTAATGACGTCTTACTTAAATGTTGCATTGGATTTCAATCCAACACACTCTGGTTTCTCAGTAAGAAGGAAAAGAATAGTTCTGAATTAGCTATTCTTGGATGCATAACAAAGCAACGAATAAATGTGCCTTGTTTTGTGTCCTAATCACCGGTGTATGACTAATAAAACCAAACACAAGAAACTGAAATACAACTTTCCTTACGAAGTAAGTGTCAGTTTAAGGCAAAAATTCTAAATTTATCCGCGCGATTAAAAAAAAAATAATAAAGGCTCGCACGCACTTACTGAAACATTATAATTTATCCAAATGCAGCCTTTTTGGTTTATTTTGGTTGTTTCTGGCCTCACACCAACAATGCATTATTACAATGCATTAACAACGTATCAGTAAATGGATTTTGCTGCTAAGGAAACTGTGGTGCTGCGTCGGTGAGGGGCACAACAAGATAATTTGGTTTTATAATCCAACAGCACAAAGTAGTTTGAAACGACACAAATATATATACCACACTTTTTACAGTTGGCTATTTTGTATTGTAAAAAAATATGCACAGGCGATTGGCTGCGCACGCTGCGCTTCTTTATCCGCTTTGCTTTTCCCGCCTTATGAGCAATGAGCAGGATTTAGGGATTGAAAAAAAGAAGTTGGATTATAAATAGGTTATTAGACTTTTTGGTGTGTAGTATTGCTTAGTATTTTTCACTCCTTGTTTGTATTTTGAAGAGGCCGTAGAGCGAATCGAAATACGGCACAACTCAGGTATGTCACCGCCAGATAAAAAAATTCAAAAAATCATTTCAGGAAATAAAAAACTGGAAAAGTATCCCCTTAACCAGAGCGGTGCCACAAACTCTCCAGACTCTAGAGTACTCTAAAGGTATGCAATAAAAAAAATGAGAATAAGATAAATAACAGTTTATGTTCACGCTGCAGCAAAATTTCTATGAATATATTCCGAGAAGAATTTGTCTCTTAGAAAGACTTACCCCTCTGTGTTATGTTAAGAGTGCTAACGAGAACATGTAAAAGAGAGATGTAACAATGTAGTGGACCTTAGAAGAACGCGAGAAGCGCACGAGAAATATTGAATTTTTTTGCATATAAATACGTTATATAGTCAGTTTTTGGGAGTTTGTTCTCGTCATAATTTTGTTTTGTAACTATTGCAAATAAATGATCTTTAAAGCTTTCCGAGAGTTCTTCATGATGTAGATCAATTATTTTTAGTGTTAAGTGTCGGTTAGAAATTCATGTTTCCTCATTAATTTCCATGTAATAAAGTAATAACATTCATTACATTCACAGTGCGATGCATGAAAAAAACAGCTTTTTTAACCTCAAGCAATAATTTGGCAAAACTACAGTCTTAGTTTGCAAATTGAAAAACTGATTAACGCCAATGGCCAGCTAAACAGACTCCTCTTTCAATTTCAGCTAAAGCACTTCCGGCTTCAAGCTTGCTCAGAGTTGTGGGCCACATGACTCACCCTTTCATTTTTCAAAACACGCTATTGAGATTCTTCGTTATATGGCAGAGCTTAGAAGTCTGTCTCGGTACTTTCTCGGTCTTAGTGACTATCTTTGAAACATTTCCATATCGAATTGAGGAAGCAAGTCGTAAAACAGTCAAACGTGGCTTCCATTTCCGCGAGAGAGGTAAGGACCCATGTTTGTATCAGATTTTTGAATATAATTTAAGGTAAATACTTTTATTTCGAGTTTCTCAGTTAACATTTTCTCCTTTAAATGTTCTTAATCTGTCCTAATTTTCTCTGATTTCCGGCAATGAAAGACGTTCCTACAGTTAACTGATGAGGATTGCTTACTTTTATTGATTCTAACGTGTATTAATTATAATTGCTTCTCTGCTTCGTGTTACTTATACGCTAATTAGGCTTAGCTTGTTACAGCAAGTTACAGCTGTCGAATTCACAAAAATCCGCGGGCAATACCTGGAAATTACCTTAGACAAAATAAGTAATTCGTGAGAGTTAAAAGGAATATCCAAATTATCGATTTGATTTATTGCAAGCATTGATGATCGAAACGCTTTCAGTTTCCAGATCATGTTTACTGTAGGTACTCTCGACCGATATATCGACCTCGAATTTTCACTCTTATTTCTAATTAGGCGTTTCTGTATATACTTCAGGAACGGCATGGAGTGATCCTTCCACCTGTATTATATACACAGGCCCTTAATTCAGCTAATTATACTTCATAGCGGTTGGTACAAAATCTTCGTTACTGTATTTAATATTTAAATATAGTTTATGACACGATTTCTTGAAATTGACATAACCATCGCGTATTATTTATTAAGAATATATTATATTTTCGGAGCAAAGTCTAAAACGGTTGAAAACGAAGCGATCTATATATATTGTATAAATCACCATCTAAGTAACGTATACTAACCACTTGTCAAAGACGGCATAATAGTCATGCGCGCTAACATTGAAATCTACTACAATCTTTAAGATCTGATTGTTTCATTTAGCTGAATATCAAAGTCGTGTGTTCAGTAAATAACCTATATAACAATGTATGAGGTGATAGGAGAGTGTTACCTACCCCAGCTTTAATATAATTGGCTTTAGTTCAGATTTTCAGGTAGTCTGATCATAGTTAATAGAAGGGAATGGTTATAAAGGCGGAAAACATCAAAGGAGCAAACAAAGAGTTCAAGATTTATGTAGGAAGGTCCATGACTGTGCACAATCTTTTGTTTTCGCTCATAAACTATGGATGAATTATGTAACCGAAACGTTTCTATTGGTTAGTTTCTCAGTCAGTAATAAACAACAATTATGTTTTGTGCACCGTCAAGATCGAAAGCCGGAACAAAAAAATACAACAAAGAACTTTGTCGGGTTTCATAGCCATTCCCCTCTATTAACTATAGTCTGAAGGGTCAACCGTCTTCTCGTGCCTAACCTCCAGGAGACTCTCAATGAGGTTAACCGTTAGCCGTAAAACTGGCCAAAGATTTAGCCGCTAGCAATGAAAATTGGAAGATTTTAACCGTTAGCCGTAAAAAATGTTGACCGTAAAAAAATTTAGCCACGGAAGTGGAAGTCTTCTAAGGCTAACGTAAGTCTTCTAAGACTTTCACTTTCGTGGCTTAAAAAGATCTTAAAAGAAACGTCGTCGCTTAAAAAGAAAGTCATTGATTGCTGAATTAATACACTTGATCGATACTCAACACATGACTAATATTCGACCCACAGTTGACCGATATACCATCGACAGTTGACCGCTCTATCACCGACAGTTGACCGATGCACCACCGAGATATGACCGACTCTAGATCGATAGCGGTAGATATATCGACCGACACTCCGCCGATAGTTGGGCGCTACATCGACCGACTACCGAACGACTATCGACAGACTATCAACCGAAAGTTGACCGACTGTCGACTAACTGTCGACTGACTGTCAACCGACTGTCGACCGGTTGTCGACCGATATATCGGTCGAGTATCGACCGACTCTCAACCGATATATCAACCGCTATATCGGCCGAGAGTACATACGTAAACATGATCTCAGTTTTCTTTGCGTGTCATGTGGAGCATGCACTCAATCGTGTTCTGTAATAGCTTTCATGTCGGGCTAATAACTGAATAAACTTAATTTGCTCCCGTATTTACGATGCATTTGATCAAAAAACGGTAAACGTTTTCAGCGTATTTCATATATTTATATTTATTATTTTATATTTTGAAATTTTTTTTTCTTTTTGATAGAGTATTTAGATTCTCCTTTCAAACTGTAAGGTTTTACTGATTTCCTTGTTAAATATTAAGACAAGTTGATTTTTCTTCAAATGAAAGCTAGTGATTTATTGCCAGCGTCGATCCGTTC
>NC_142683.1:13150000-13260000 GCF_964200805.1 Pocillopora damicornis | reverse complement strand
CAGAACAAAGTCAGTTTCAGCTGGTTGCCTGTAGCCAATCACGTTCCTAAGCTCAGTTAAGCCTCTGTAACGTTATATTGTCTATCTGAAATGAGTCTTAACCTGTTGTCTGAGAGCTTTATTTTTGGAAAGTCTGCGAAAAATGGTCAAGGTTAATTAACAAGTGTTAAATTTAAAGCTATGAGAATTTAAACATATTTTGAAAAGTGATAGTGCCGGATATTTAAATGCGGACCGCTGTTTTTGATCGTCAATTGATTTTGAAAGTTCCTCATGATCATCTGTGAGTTTTTCTTTTAGTGCTAGACATGAGCCCTTTCAACAATTTCGCAGAATCTTGAGGTTTAGGTGATATTATCTGCTTGACTGAAGATTGATTATTGAGAACGCAGTTTGAATTAATAACTGTTAAACTTTGTTTTAATAACCAGTTACATGAAGCGTGAAATGATATGTATGTTTAAAATTGAAGTGAGCGGGACAATAGATCTATAATTTGCAGTGTCGCTTTTTTATCATTATTATTTTTTTTTGTGATAACGAACACCATACGATCAGACATAACTAGAATTCAAACATTTTGTCGACCTTTTTTAAACCTAACTCTAACAATTGCTCTTATTTAAATTCTCCATCCTTAAAAGTTCTTTATTATCTGTGTTCTCTGTGTTCTTACTAAAAGAGGATCATTTTTCCTCTCCTCGCTCTTACTTTGTTGGTGTTAACCTTCAAAGGAACGCTCTCATTTCGAGGTTCCTTCTGCTTAACGGCAGTTCATGGTGTCGATAAAATTTCACTACATTCTGTTGATTCAGTTCTAATTGTTTAAAGGACAAGATCACTCCAAAAATCGTATACTTTTGTAACCAGCAGCAGAAAGTTTACACCAAGTCAAGGTCTAAACCCATTTTTTCAGCTTCCAAAATCACTTCAATCCCTATGAAAACTTATACCGCAAAATTCCTCACGCGCACCGCCATTTTGAATAGCTAATCATCCGCGCGGGATAAATACATTTCATTTGGTGTGCGCCTACACAGGATACCTTTCTTTATCTGAGAATAAGACACTGGACTGTTTTGGCCTTAAAAGTATCATTAGAAGATGATTTTCTTTAAGGTGGTTTGTGACATATGTCTTGTCCAGATCTATTTCGTTAGCATCTCGAATCAATAGACACGAGTGAGCCTGGGTAAGCAACTACAATGTCTTTTAACAGAAACGTCACGCCGAGTTACACACAGTGAGGTTACGGTTCACCTTGACATGACCAAAGAACTTGGCGTGGAAACTTGAAACTCGGAAGGCCAGTAACAACATAGCCAGAATTGCAACGCACTGGACACCTGAAGGCAAGCGAAGCAGAGGGCGCCCGAAAACAACTTGGCGCAGGACAGTAGAGAAGAGACTAAGGGGGCTCAATTACAGCTGGAGCACCATTGAAAAACTGGCTAAAGACAGAGAGGGTTGGAAGGATTTCGTTGCTGCCCTATGTGCCACACAGGCGTGATGGGTAGTAAGTAAGTAAGTAAGTTATTGTTATACCTTTTTCCTCATTAGGAAGGGTAATGTAATCAAGAGATGAAAAAAACCGCTACATTTATTCGTCAAACTTTTCTTTTTTTTTTTCTTCCAAAAATTATATCCTATCACGAAAGTAGTGCTCGAAAGAACAAAAATGCGAACTTTTCCGGTCATGTGTTTCCGGCAAAAAGTGATCCATCAAACCATTTTTGCAGGATTAAAAAAAGCTCCTTAGGTTTGCAATGCGTGCAAGAGCTGTCATTGTTGTGGCACGTGCGATTCACAACGTTTAAAAACCAATCCTGTAAAACTCGCTTCTTCCACGGGATGAGTATCGAGTTCGCTGAGAAATCAGGAACGTGAGAAATCTTTAAGCAAGTTTACGCGGGAAAAAAAATGAAATCGCTGTAGTTTAGCCGATAACAGGTATAGAAACTTTTAAACAATAGAGAAAATCATGTTCAAATCTGTAAGGATTCATCTGAGGTACGGAGTTTTGTTGCCTCAGCTCTGTTGTCCTGATGGAGAATTATTGTTAGAAAATAAATGAACTCGACATAACTTTTCTTTTAATTTCAAGGGGAAACCAAGGTACTAATGATTTAGCAATTTTTTTAAAACGTTTCCCACTGAATTTTTAAATAACTTTATCTCAAAACTAATCATTCATAACAACAAATTGTACATAACTTTTAAGTCTTATTTATTGAATGCATTCCCAAATTGTTTCGCCTCGTTATGTGGAACAAAACCTAAGACAATTTTTTCAAAACAGCTTAGAGCTGACACTTCAGTTTAGTTAGAAAATCATTAAACACCTCTAATTATGACGTAATTACCCAGTAGATGTCCATTTTTAAAAACAGTTGTCACCTTACTTCTTGTGCTTGTTAAACACTTATGCATGTGAAATTATGCAATCATAAATTGTTCTTGAATTAAAGCTTAATTAACAATGTATTTTCTTAGATTGAAAAACACTTAATAAATCTATTCTAAACAATCAATGGTTATAAAAAGCAGCACATGGTCTTAACGTTTTCCAGCTTTATATTCTCAGTCTATAAAAAGTCAAACTTGTTAAATGTTTCTATACAGCATGTAGTTTTTCTACTACCCTTAAAGTTCTTGCTCTAAATTATTCAAATTGCTACTGACAATGCGCAGAAATTCTTCGAACTTAAAGAAAAGCTTTAAATCGGAGAAAAAAATTAAAGAGGATATTAATAAACCGAGAAGAAACATGGATGGTTAAGTGGTGAGGGATGGAGAAGATTAAAACGGCTTGAAACTGACGAACTTGAAAGACCTGGGCTAATTACTTCGGGTCTAAAGGTTTTGGTCTCTAAGAGTAATTGTGAGTCTTGATATAATCGCTATCAGTTATTCAGTGACAAAACAACATTAAAAATAAAACAAAACACAGGTAAGGCTCAAGGTGCTTTTGTTATCTCCACAGGCTTAGATAAATGAGTGATACTTTTGCCGGTGAAGCGACCATCTAAAGAAAACTGCTGAACCTGGTTATTGCCAAAGTCACATACTAAAAGAATATTGGAGCTGTCTACAAGCAAATCATACAGCGTTTGAAATTTTCCATCTTGATACCCTTCTTTGCCAAACTTGTATAAGAATGTTCCTGACTGATCAAAAGCTTTTATGCGGTGGTGGCCTGCATCAGTTACGAGAAACATGTTTTTGTAAGGAATGCAGCAGGTTGGCCATAAAAGTTTCTCTGGGCCTTTGTCTCCAAATGTGAAAATAGACTCTCCTTCCTTTGACATCACCTGTATCCTATTATTGTCCCTCTCGGTTACAACAATGCGTTCTTCATCATCCACAGTAACGTCTATTGGCCAGCTAAACTCTCCTTTTTTTCGGCCTTTTTTTCCGTAACTTTTCACAACAGTTCCTGTCTGAATATTAAGTCTTTGTAATCTGTAATTGCCTGAGTCTGCAATCAGGACTTCGTTGTCATTTAGAAACGAAATGCCATTAGGGTACTGAAATTCTCCTGTATTGCTACCCTTGCCTCCAGTTTTTCTCAAACAGTCGCCATTTTTATCAAAAACATAAACGCAGTGGCCTGAGTTATCTGTCACAACTAACTGGCCTTCTGTATTCACAGCAATTCCATTTAACCGTTCAAGCGTGTCCCCTGGAAAGAGCCTTAACTTCAACTCACTGACCACAACAGGTTTACGTTCTTTTACCTGCACAGTTATGGGACAGGTCGGTAGTTTATCGCCATTAAACTTTGCTTCTGCACCAACCTGAAAAGTTTGATCCCCTCCTTCTAGAGTTGATTTCACTGTGATTTCCGGCTTTTCGGAGACTTGAATAGAACCCAGTTTAAAGTTGTGTTGCGATGCGGCGATAAATTTGACAAATGTAGCCTGGCGATGTTTTGGAACTTCAACTCCACAAAGCTCTTCAAGTTTCTGCCTTAATTTATTTTTGTTCTGTATGATATCCCGATCTGATCTTCTCTGCACCAGATTCTCCGCAAATTCAGCTGCTCGGTTTATTATTTTTATTAGAGATTCCAGTTCTTGTTTAGCCGAGTTGATTCGCTCTATTCTCTTCCTACGCGTCATTTCTAAGGACTCTAAGAGCTGTTTTTCTTGTTGTCGCGTCTTTGTGATCACGTGTTCAGTTGCCTCCTACACTTCTTGTTTAGCGATCGCGATAATCATTTCCACATCCTCTGAAGTTTCCCCTAATTTTCTTAGCTCTGCTCCAAACAAGTTTGCCTTTTCCTTGATGGTCTCGACAGCAGACATTATGCTTTTCTTTCCCTCTTGCACTGCTTTTTCAAGCACGTCAAACGCATGGCCTCTGTGGTCTTCGGTGACGCAAATCGGACAAACATACACCTCACACGAGGAGCAGTAATAATGTACTCTTTCTTCCGTATGCTGCGAGCAAGTGCCCTGTTGCTGCCTCGGAATGGCTTGGCGATCTTCCACCTCAATGACACCTAACAGACTTTTGTGGAAAAAGCTGTTAGGCAAACGGTCGAAGCGATTTCCTTCTGGTAAATCGATTTCTGCCTGGCACTCGGGGCATCTGAATTTCCCTTGTCTCTGGCTCACTCTTGCATGTCTCTCTAAACACTCACAACAAAATGTGTGAAGACATGATATGGTTTTGGGCTCGGTGTAGGTATCGAGACAAATCGAGCAAGTAACTTGTTTCTTGAGATTCTTAAAGAGACGATCCATGACGATCGTCAGTTAAACTGTACTGAACTCATTCGTTATTCAAGCGACGATCCCTGTCAAAACACTGAAACGAGGGGATACTATTTCAGTTTCCGAGAAAACAGCACAAAGTCCATGACAACTGACTTCCTCTGGCCAATCGGATTCTACAACTTAGACTTATTTATTCTGTCGCCAGTGGCAACCCTTTCTCGCATGAAAGGAAATTTGGTTGACAACAAAGTCGTCAGCTGGAAACCGAAATAATAATTTGCATTGTGGTTTGCATTCCTCTGGCGAGACATTTGATTATATTTCTCATCTATCTTATTTGAAGTGTATATCCTCGGTTTAGTCATTGCCAGAGATCTTTGAACGCACAGATATCAAAACGCCTATGGTTTTGAAGACATTATTCATTGAAAACAGAAAATAAATAGTTTTCTTTTGAAAAACCATAAAGCTACTTTGTACGACTATATATAGATTTCCGAGAAAGCAGAACGGAAATCTGTCAGGACTTCAGTGATGACATTCAATATATTAGTTGACCTCTTCAGTTTGTGACTTATACCTGTTTATCTGTCGCCTTGAAACTTATTTTTTAAACATATTCCACTCAGTAATGACAGGGGATTAAGTTTAAATGATAAAACAAAGGATCATGTTGACAGAAATGCCGGAGGTCAAGTAAATTCGTTACAAGAAGTCACACAACTCGGGTAATATTCGCGGTAAAAATTTGCATATTTGAGCAGTCGAACGAAAAAAATCATTTCTCGAAAACTAAAATACATTTTCACCAAAAAACTACACAACAATTATTAGGACATATTGGGCTACAAAATGTGAAACTAGGAGAGAAAACGAATTTTGGGGACTTTCCGCTGTTTGTCTGAAGCATGTTGACATTAGCTCTTAAATATTTCTACGCAGCAAGTAGTTTTTCTGCTATATTAGCAATTCTTTTAGGATTCGCCTTTAAATTTCTTGGTCTAGATTATTATTTAAATCACTACAGACGATGCGCAAAAATACCTCGAACTTAAAGAAAAAACAAAAACAAAGCCTTCAGATCGGAGAAAAAACAATTAAAGAGGATATTACTAAACCGAGAAGAAACATAGATGACCAAGTGACGAGGGATGGAGAAGATTAAAACGGCTTGAAACTGACGAACTTAAGAGACCTGGGTTAATTACTTCAAGTCAAAAAGTTTTTGCCTCTAAGAGTATTTGAAAGTCTTGATATTATCGCTAGGAGTTGTTCTAGACAAGTGATAAAACAGCATTAAAAAAAAAACCAAACGGAGGTAAGGAGCGGCTCAAGAAGTAAAGTTCACTTTTGAAAAAGTCTATTTCAAAATGTGAACTTTTTTCGCGTCAAAGCTAGTAACAAGAATACGCCCGTCTGGTGCTGTTGTTATCGCCATAGGCTTAGATAAACGAGTGATACTTTTGCCGGTGAAGCGACCTTCTAAAGAAAACTGTGGAACTCGGTTATTCCCAGAGTCACATACTAAAAGATTATTGGAGCTGTCTACAAGCAAACCACGCGGCCGGTTAAATTGTCCATCTTGATTCCCTTGTTTGCCGAACTTGTATAAGAATGTTCCTAACTGATCAAAAGCTTTTATGCAGTGGTGGCCTGCATCAGTTACGAGAAACATGTTTTTGTAAGGAATGCAGCAGGTTGGCTCTAAAAGTTTCTCTGGGCCTTTGTCTCCAAATGTGAAAATAGACTCTCCTTCCTTTGACATCACCTGTATCCTATTATTGTCCCGCTCGGTTACAACAATGCTCCCTTCATCATTCACAGTAACGTCTACTGGATTGTTTAGCTCTCCTTTTCCTTTACCGAATTTTCCAAAACTTTTCACAACAGTTCCTGTCTGAATATTAAGTCGTTGTATTCTACAATTCCCATAGTCTGTAATTAGGACTTCGTTGTCATTTAAAAACGAAATGAGATTAGGGTACTGAAATTGTCCCGTATTATTACCCTCGCCTCTACTTTTTCTCAAATAGTTGCCATATTTGTCGAAGACATAAACACAGTGGCCATCTGTCAAAATTATCGTGCCATTCGTATTAACAGCAATTCCATAAAACTTTATAGGCTTGTCTCCAGGAAAGAACTTTAACTTCAACTCACCGACCACAACAAGTTCACGTTCTTTTACCTGCACAGTCATAGGACAGGTCGGTAGTTTATCGCCATTAATCTTCACCTCAATGATATAGGCGCCAGGTACTTTGGGAGTAAACTTCAGTCTAAGATTGCCGTCTTCTTTCTCTTCAACAATCACGTCTGTAACATCTTTGACGGGTTTAATCAGCAATTCAACTCGACCTCTAAGACCAGCCTGGTTACTCATCTCTCCTCCAGATATCTTTGGACATATCGTAAACTCTGCTTCTACACCAGCCTGGAAAGTTTGATCTAGTCCTTCTAAAGTTGATTTAGCTGCGTTTGCGGTGCCTTCGGTGACTTCAATAAAACCCAGTTTTAAGTCCTTTTGAGATGTCGCAGTGAATTTGATGAATGTCGTCTGCTGATGTTTTGGAACTTCAACTCGCAGAAGCTCTTCAAATTTAGTCTTTAAAGTTTCTTTGTTCTTCATAATATCCGAGCTTGAGGTTCTTTGCACCAGGTTTTCCGCAAACTGAGCTGCTTGGTTCATTTGTTTTACTAAGGATTCCACTTCCTGTTTGGCCAAGTTAATTTTATGGAGTCTCGACACGCGTGCTGCCTCGAGGGATTCTAACGCCTCTCGCTCGCGCTCTCGAATATTTGCGATCATTTGTTCCGCTATTTGCTTGACGCCTCGCTTAGCCGTTTCCATATTGTTTTCCAGCTTAGAAATAGTTTCTTCAATTTGCTTAATGACTTCCTGGAGCTCGCTTTCCATTTTCTTGATCAATTTAGCGCCCGACATGATGTTATCCTTTTCCTCGTGTGCTGCTTTGTCGAGAAGAACAACTTTGTGGTTTTGATGATCCGTGACTATGCAAATTTGACAAATGCAAACTTGACATTGCGAGCAAAAAAACCGTGTAATTTCTCTCTCGTGGAACTCTTGTGAACAAAACGGTTGTCGTCTTAACAATGCTTCGTAATCTTCTGTTTTGAAGTCTTGAACTGGCGTGACTTTGTGTCCTTGAAAAGACTTCTTGAGCAGCTCATGTGCGTTGAAACAATCAGGGCACATGAATCGTCCGCAATCGAAGCAGTAGTACATCTGAGGGTTCGTTGCACTGCATTGATAACAAGTAATACTACTTGACTCGCCACTTTGTCGAACAGCGAGAAGACTCAGCAAACTTTTATGGAAAAAGCTGTTAGGCAAACGGTCGAAGCGATTTCCTTCTGGTAAATCGATCACTGCCTGACACTCCGGGCATCGGAATTTTCCCTGTTTCTGGCTCACTCTTGCATGTTTCTCCAAACATTCACAGCAAAACGTGTGAAGACATGATATAGTTTTGGGCTCTGTGTAGGTATCGAGGCAAATGGAACAAGTAACTTGTTTCTTAAGATTTACCAAAAGCGACTCCATTAGTATTGACAATAAGTACAAACGATATATGTAAGCGACGTGCAAAATTGAATGATCAGTTTATTTCAGATTCCTAGAAAACAGAACAAAGTCCGTTTCAGCTGGTGGCCCGTAGCCAATCACGTTCCTAAGCTCAGTTAAGCCTCTGTAACGTTATATTGTCTATCTGAAATGAGTCTTAACCTGTTGTCTGAGAGCTTTATTTTTGGAAAGTCTGCAAAAATGGTCAAGGTTAACAAGTGTTAAATTTAAAGCTATGAAAATTTAAACATATGTTGAAAAGTGATAGTGCCGGATATTTAAACGCGGACCGCTGTTTTTGATCGTCAATTGATTTTGAAAGTTCCTCATGATCATCTGTGAGCTTTTCTTTCTTTTAGTGCTAAACATGAGCCTTTTCAACAATTTCGCAGAATCTTGAGGTTTAGGTGATATTTTCTGCTTGACTGAAGATTGATTATTGAGAACACAGTTTGAATAAATAACTGCTAAACTTTGTTTTAATAACCAGTTACATGAAGTGTGAAATGATATGTATGTTGGCAAAATTGAAGTGAGCGGGACAATAGATCTATAATTTGCAGCGTCGCTTTTTTATCATTATTATTTTTTCTTGTGATAACGAATACCATACGATCAGACATAACTAGAATTCAAAGATTTTGTCGACCTTTTTTTAACCTAACTCTAACAATTGCTCTTATCAAAATTCTCCATCCTTAAAAGTTCTTTATTATCTGTGTTCTCTGTGTTCTTACTAAAAGAGGATCATTTTTCCTCTCCTTGCTCTTACCTTTTTGGTGTTAACCTTCAAAGGAACGCTCTCATTTCGAGGTTCCTTCTGCTTAGCGGCAGTTCATGGTGTCGATAAAATATCACTACATTCTGTTGATTCAGTTCTCATTGTTTAAAGGACAAGATCACTCCAAAAATCGTATACTTTTGTAACCAGCAGCAGAAAGTTTACACCAAGTCAAGGTCTAAACCCATTTTTTCAGTTTCCAAAATTGCTTTGATCCCCATGAAAACTTCTACCGCAAAATTCCTCACGCGCACCGCTATTTTGAATAGCTAATAATTCGCGCGGGGTAAATAGGGTACATTTCATTTGGTGTGCGCCTACACAGGATACCTCTCTTTCTCTGAGAATAAGACCAATCGACTGTTTTGGTCTCAAAAGTATCATTAGAAGATGATTTTCTTTAAGGAGGTTTGTTGCATATGTCTTGCCCAGATCTATTTCGGTAGCATCTCGAATCAATAGACACGAGTGAGCCGGGGTAAGCAACTACAATGTCTTTCAAGAGGAACGTCACACCGAGATACACACGGTGACTGGGTTACGGTTCCAAAAAAAGAAAATGCTTTCCTTTGCTTTTACTGAGAAGAAAGTTTGCTCAAGTTGCTTAACTCCGAGATGACCTATAACTTTTTGATTCAGCTCATATACGACTAGACTTTGAAGAGGCGTTTCTGTGTTTTCTGACATCTTAGAACTGGTACCACGTACGTATAAATGAAGCATAAACAAATTAAAACCGTTGAATACGAATTTGTGGTGTAAATTAGACAGGGGCTTCGACAGCGATGGTGACATTTCATGACCCTTTGTGGATTTCATGAATTGCGACCCTGTGTGAATAAAAGTTTTCAACGACTCTTGAAAAAGTAAACAATGATGTTAAAACTAAAGTTAACTTGGAAACGCAACGCACGTGACAAAAGGGCTTCAAAGCTTACTATATGGTTGTAAATTAAAAATATTCAAGACGAAACATTTTTTTCATGACAAAATAGCGTATCTATATTCAATCTCGTAAGAATTGCCCTTACATTAAACTTTTCGTATCATATCTACTGCAAGTTTCACTGTTTCAAAAAGGTGTATGCAAATCGTAACTTGAAAATAAACTCGAACAAAAACCTTGATAAAAATTTCGATCTTTGATTACATACTTTTTGCGCGAAACTCTCTCAAAGGACGTTTAACTTCTTCATGGCAGACTGAATATGACCTTGTGTGTTTGTAAATCTACTATGACGTAATTGTCAAATTTGGCACTTTTCTTAATGGATCACTTAGCACAATCTTAAGAACCTGTTGCTTGTGCCTTGCAGTGCCTTGCACTATTAGCGACAGATTTTTGAGGTAACAAACAGAGGCTAAAAAGAAGTCCTTTATTCATTGTAAAAGTACTTTGAAGAAAAAACAATCCAAATATTTTTACTGCTTTTACAAATTTTAAAAAAATACCACAACGACATGACGACTATAGTGAAAACAAAGAGTGTTTCTTTATGACACACTTGTGTGTCGCTATTTTATTGTTTAATCCCACAGGTTGCTTAAGAAAAGCTGTAAATTAAAAACAAACAACCAAACAAACAAACCATTAGTTGTCAATGTACGCGGTACAGCTGACCTGCCAGAAAGTTCTTACTAGATATGAGTTTGCACAAATCCACCTTCGTGTAAACAAATCCACGTTAGTCTCTGAGATTCCACGCATGTCTGAGCGCTCCGTGGACACCAGATAAAGTCATGATTCATTCATATGTTGAAGTTAAGGCAGCCGACTCGTTGCTAAATTTGTTGCAATATTAGCTGTCTCCCGAAATTATCTGCTACATGCTCTACTTTCCACGAGCGAGATAACCGACACTCTAGAGAAGCGCTTATCAAGAAAGATGTGTCACTCGCGCGTGTGAATCACTCAGTGAATCAAAACAACGCAGGCGTTCACTAATTTTTACATTTTGCTTTACAGGAAGAGCCTTTCCTGCAACGCAGGCGAACACCTACCAGCCGAACCCCCAAAGTTGAATGCCACATTATGCGCTAATAGCGCCACGGGGGTGTTTTGGAAACTGGGTCGAGTCAAGGACGTCAATCATTGTGGTCAGCTGTGTTGCTAGCAACGGAACTGGGACCTCTCATTCTCTGTGGAGGAAGTTTGTTACAACGTTGAGTGTCAAAGTGAGAAAATGTCTCGATTGAAAAACGAAGCTGATTTATGCAAGTTAGCCACATGCCGCTTGTTTATTTCGCTCCTGTTTTAAATGTGAAATTAAGGCGGGAAGCGTGGGTAAGGAGGAGGGGGGGGGGGAGCGGGGTGGGTGGGGTTATATAACGAAGTCATTACAGTTTCATGCATTCGACGTAGGTATAATCTTTATTTAAGCACGAAACAATTCATCAGCAATTACATTAACTAAAACTATTTAAAAATTAAAACACTAACTAATAACTAAAAGCTGTTTTCCGTGAATGCCGTGCGTTATAGAGTGGCATTGATCTTGCGTTGACGTTGATCTCTATAAAAAAAAGGGAAACCAAAGTACTGATAATTTTGCAATTGTTGAAGTGATGTTTCCCAATGCATTTTTCAAATACTTCTATTTCAAAATGTTATTTATATTTAAAACTAGATGCTATTTTATAATCATTCATACCAACAAACTGGAAATAACTTTGAGGTCTTATTTATTCAATGCATTCCTAATTTGTCTCACTTTATTATATGGAACAAAACCTAAGACTATTTTTCAAAAAAGTTTAGAGCTAACACTTAAGCTTAGTTAGAAAATCAGTAACCACCTCTAATTATGACGTAATTACCCAGTAGATGCACATCTTTAAAAACAGTTGTCACCTTACATGCTGATGACTTCGAGTCAAAGGTTTTTTGCCTCTACAAGCAATTGTAAGTCTTGATATTATCGCTAAAAGCTCTTTCAGACGAGTTTTTAAACTACATTAAAAATAAAACAAAACACAGGTAAGGATCGGCTATTTCAAAATGTACACTTTTTTCTCATCAAAGCTAGTAACAAGAATACGCCCGTCTGGTACTTTTGTTATCGAAGTGGGGTCTGATAAACGAGTGATACTTTTGCCGGCGAAGCGACCGTCTAAAGAAAACTGCTGAACTCGATTATTGCCAGAGTCACATACTAGAAGATTTTCGGAGCTGTCTACAAGCAAACCATGCGGCATTTTAAATTCCCCATCTAGATGCCCTTTTTTGCCAAACTTGTATAAGAATGTTCCTGACTGATCAAAAGCTTTTATACAGTGGTTGCCTGCATCAGATACGAGAAACATCTTTTTATAAGGAATGCAGCAGCTTGGATAATGAAGTTTCTCTGGGCCTTTGTCTCCAAATGTGAAAATAGACTCTGCCTCCTTTGACATCACCTGTACCCTATTATTGCCCCACTCGGTTACAACAATGCGTTCGTCATCATCCACAGTAACGTGTACTGGCCCGCTAAACTCTCCTTTTTGTCTGCCTTCTTTTCCAAAACTTTTCACCACAGTTCCTGTCTGAATATTAACTCGTTGTATTCTGCAATTGCCTAAGTCTACAATTAGGACTTCGTTGTCATTTAAAAACGAAATGCCATTAGGAAACTGAAATTGTCCTGTATGGCTACGCTTGCTTCCGATTTTTCTCATACAGTTGCCATCTTTATCAAAAACATATACACAGTTGCCAAGGTTATCTGTCACAACTATCTGGCCTTCTGTATTCACAACAACTCCATATAACCGTTCAAGCGTGTGCCCTGGAAAGAACTTTAACTTCAACTCACCGACCACGACAAGTTCACGTTCTTTAACCTGCACGGTGATAGGACAGGTCGGTAGTTTATCGCCATTAATCTTCACCTCAGTGCTGTAGGCCCCAGGTACTTTGGGAATAAACTTCAGCCTAACGTTACCGTCATATTTCTCATCAAGAGTCACATTCGTCACATCTTTGGCGGGTGTTATTAGCAATTCGAGTTGATCTTTGAGATCAGCGAGGTCACTCATCTCTCCGCCAGATGTCCGTGGGCACAACGTAAACTTTGCTTGTACACCAACTTCAAAAGTTTGATCCAGTCCTTCCAGAGTTGATTTAGCTGCGATTGCCGGCTTCTCGGAGACCTGAATAGAACCCAGTTTAAAGTTGTGTTGCGATGCGGCAGTAAATTTGACAAATGTAGCCTGGCGATGTTTTGGAACTTCAACTCTACGAAGCTCTTCAAGTTTCTGCCTCAATTTGTTTTTGTTCTGTATGATATCCACAGCTGATCTTCGTTGCACCAGACTCTCCGCAAATTCAGCTGCTTGGTTAATTTTTTTTATTAGAGATTCCAGTTCTTGTTTAGCCGAGTTGATTCGTTCTATTCTTTTTTTACGTGTTATTTGTAAGGACTCTAAGAGCTGTTTTTCTTGCTGTCTAGTCTTTGTGATCACGTCTTCAGTTGCCTCCGACACTTCCTGTTTAGCGATTGCGATAATCATTTCCACATCCTCTGATGTTTTTTCTAACTGTGCTCGAAACAAGTTTACCTTTTCCTTGATGGTCTCCACAGTCGACATAATGTTTTTCTTATCCTCTTGCACTGCTTTTTCAAGCATTTCAAACGCATGGCCTTGGTGGTCTTCGGTGACGCAAATCGGACAAATACACGCTTCACACGAGGAGCAGTAATATCGTACTCTTTCTTCCGTATGTTGCGAGCAAGTGTCCAGTTGTTGCCTCGCAATGGCTTCGCAGTCTTCCGCTTGAAGAAGGACACCTAACAGACTTTTGTGGAAAAAGCTGCTAGGCAAGCGGTCGAAGCAATTTCCTTGTGGTAAATCGATTTCTGCCTGACACTCGGGGCATCGGAATTTCTCTTGTCTCTGGTTCTCTATTGCATGTCTCTGTAAACACTCACAGCAAAATGTGTGAAGACATGATATGGTTTTGGGCTCGGTGTAGGTATCGAGACAAATCGAGCAAGTAACTTGTTTTTTGAGACTCTTCAAGAGAGGATTCATGATGATCGCCTTAAACTGTAGTTAACTGATGTGTTACTTATATTAAAGGGACGAGCCCTATCAAAACATTCATACGAAATCCGAGATATTGTTTCAGTTTCCGAGAAAACACGGCAAAGTCTATGACAGCTGACTTCCTCTGGCCGATTGCACTTCAGGACTAAGCTGACTTTTTTGTAATGATAAAAAGACGTTGTTACCTGAGATGAAGCCTCGATTTTAGATAACTAAACCTGGGTAATTAAAGTTGCTTGAAATATAAGCAATTAAAGACAAGAATTTGACTAAATATGGTTTGGAAAAACGCAGCAAACGAAGCTTGGTGCACTCAATTTATTATAGAACGAAATTGATTCTAGTCGCACCAGAAGTTCTTAGACTGTTATCGATGCGCATTTCAAGGAAAAAAATTTTTGCACGTAACTCCACATAAGGATGGATAATCCTTACAAACAATTTAAACACTTCGCCTTTGCTTCAGATTCCTAGAAAAGAAGACATTTTTCATTTAATTGGATCTATTTCTGGCCAGTCACGTTCCTTGGCTCAGTGGACTTCGTTGTAACGAAAGAATTCATGGATTGTAGCTGGAGGGAAAGCCTTGGGGGCGTTATGGGAGGAAAATATTTAGATGAGGAACGTCGAGGGTCTGAAAATCGCAAAACGCGTATAAACGGCTCATTTTAAAAATGTGTTGGCCTTTGTATTTCTTTAAAATGTGGTCAGTCCTTCTCTCCCCACCCCCTCCCCCTCCTTCCTTCGTCTGTGGCAAGCATCTATCGCTCATGAAAGCATGAAAGTGAATTTGTCTCACAACGTCTTCATCAACTTTGACCAAAACTCGTTTTTTGCTTCACCTGGCGAGACATTCGACTCTATTCCCTTCTATCCTATATTGAGTCTGTCATGCATGGACTAGTCATTCCCAGAGAAATTTAAAAGAGTAGACAAGACGCTAATGTTTTCGAGGAAATCGTTCAGATACGGTAAACAGAAAATGAATTATTTTCTTTTGAAAAACTAGAAAGCTGCCTTTTAATACTATATTTAGATTTCCGAGAAAACAGAACGGAAATCTGCCATGACCTCTTCCGTTTGTGACATGCAACTGTTTATCTGTTTATCCTTTTTTTTTTTAACGCATGCTTATAAATATTCTAGAATTTGATCAACGGTCGAATCATTAAGGTTCTTAAAAAAAAAAAGAAAGACAAAAACTTCAATTTATTCTTTTCAGTTGAAAATGGAAATCCTACTTGATAATTTTAATGGACAGAGTATCAAAATGATTTGTTCTTGTCAACTGAGTTGATAATGCAAATTAGCCATGATAACACCGGAAATCGTGAGCGGATTAGAGTTTGTATTTCAATCTTCAGGTCAGACAGGAAGGCACGCAAGCTGATTTATACAAATTAGCCACATGCCGCTTGTTTATTTGGCTTCCCGTTAAAGGCGGCAATTCCTGGAATTTGATTAACTGTCGAATCATTAAGGTACTTAACGAAAAAAAGCACGACCGAAGCTTCAATTTTTCTTTGCAGTTGAAAAAGAAAATCCTACTTGATGATTTTAATGGACGGAGTATCAAAATGATTTTTTCTTGTCAACTGCGTTGATAATGTAAATTGGCCATGATAACACCGGAAATCGTGAGCGGATTAGAATCGTATTTCAATCTTCAGGTCAGACAGGAAGGCACGCAAGCTGATTTATACAAATTAGCCACATGCCTCTTGTTTATTTGGCTTCCTGTTAAAGGCGGCAATTCCTGGAATTTGATCAACTGTCGAATCATTAAGGTCCTTAACGAAAAAAAGGACGACCGAAGCTTCAATTTTTCTTTTCAGTTAAAAAAAAAAAAACCTACTTGATAATTTTAATGGACAGAGTATCAGAATGATTTTTTCTTGTCAACTGCGTTGATAATGTAAATTGGCCATGATAACACCGGAAATCGGGAGCGGATTAGAGTTTGTACTAAAATCTTCAGGTCAGACAGGAAGGCACGTAAATTAGCCACATGCCGCAAGTCTATTTCGCTTCCCGTTAAAGGCGGGAAGTGGGTGAGTTTATATGAAAACGAACTCGTTACACTTTCACACATTCGACGTACATCTCAACCAAAAGAGGATCATCCTCAGTTGTCTTAACTGCGGATACTTTCTATTTCTCCAAACGGACCCAAAAATTTCTTAGTTTAGATTATTCAAATCGCTGTCGACGATGCACAGAAATACCTTGACCTTAAAAAAAAAAACCAAATAAAACTTCAGATCAGAGAAATAGCAATTAAAGAGGATATTAATAAACCGAGAAGAAACATGGATGGCCAAGTGACGACGGATGGAGAAGATTAAAGCGGCTTGAACTTCTTCAAGTCAAAAGGTTTTTGTCTCCAAGTGTAATTGTAAGTCTTGATATTATCTAAGAGTTCTTCCAGACAAGTGATAAAACAGCATTAAAAGTAAAACAAAACACAGGTAAGGAGCGGCTCAAGAAGCAGAGTTCACTTTTGAAAGAGTCTATTTCAAAATGTACACTTTTTTCTCATCATGGCTAGTAACAAGAATACGCCCGTCTGGTGCTTTTGTTATTGCCATAGGCTTAGATAATCGAGCGATAATTTTGCCGGTGAAGCGACGGTCTAAAGAAAACTGTTGAACTCGGTAATTGTCAGTGTCACATACTAGAAGATTATTGGAGCTGTCTACAAGTAAACCACGCGGCAAGTTAAATTGTCCATCTTGATTCCCTTTTTTGCCAAACTTGTATAAGAATGTTCCTGACTGATCAAAAGCTTTTATGCAGTGCTTTTCTTTATCAGATACGAGAAACATGTTTTTGTGAAGAACGCAGCAGCTTGGACCATAAAGTTTCTCTGGACCTTTGTCTCCAAATGTGAAAATAGACTCTCCTTCCTTTGACATTACCTGTATCCTATTATTTTCTCTCTCGGTTACAATAATACGCTCTACATCATCCACAGTAACGTCTACTGGATTACCTAACTCTCCTTTCTCTTTACCGAATTTTCCAAAACTTTTCACCACAGTTCCTGTCTGATTATTAAGTCGTTGTATTCTGCAATTCCCTAGGTCTGCAATTAGGACTTCGTTGTCATTAAAAAACGAAATGCCATGAGGATACTGAAATTGTCCTGTATTGCTACCCTCGCCTCCAGTTTTTCTCAAACAGTTGCCATCTTTATCAAAAACATAAACACAGTGGCCAAAGTTATCTGCCAGAACCATCTGGCCTTCTGTATTCACAGCAATGCCATATAACCGTTCAAACTTGTCCCCTGGAAAGAGCTTTAACTTCAACTCACTGATCACAAAAAGTTCACTTTCTTTAACCTGCACAGTCATGGGACAGGTCGGTAGTTTATCGCCATTAATCTTCACTTCAATGTTGTAGGCCCCTGGTACTTTGGGAGTAAACTTCAACCTAAGATTGCCATTTTCTTTCTCTTCAACAATCACGTCTGTAATATCCTTGACGGGTTTAATCAGCAATTCAACTCGACCTTTAACATCAGCCTGGTTACTTATCTCTCCTCCAGATTTGTTTGGACATAACGTAAACTCTGATTCTACACCAGCCTGGAAAGTTTGATCCAGTCCTTCTAAAGTTGATTTAGCTGCCATTGCGGTGTCTTCAGTGCCTTCAATAAAACCCAATTTCAATTCCTTTTGAGATGCCGCAGTGAATTTAATGAATGTCGTTTGCTGATGTTTTGGAACTTCAACTCGCAGAAGCTCTTCAAATTTAATCCTTAAAGTTTCTTTGTTCTGCATAATATCCGAGCTTGAGGTTCTCTGCACCATATTTTCCGAAAACTGAGCTGCTTGGCTCATTTGTTTTGCTAAGGATTCCACTTCCTGTTTAGCTGAGTTAATTTTATGGAGTCTCGAAACGCGTGTTGCCTCGAGGGATTGTAACGCCTCTCGCTCGCGCTCTCGAATATCTGCGATCACGTATTCAGCTGCTTGCCTGACGCTTCGCTTAGCCGTTTCCATATTGCTTTCCAGCTCAAAAATGGTTTCTTCAAACTGCTTAATGACATTCCGGAGCTCGCTTTCCATTTTCTTGATCAATTTAGCACCCGACATGATTTTATGCTTCTCCTCGTGTGCTGCTTTGTCGAGAAGATCAACTTTGTGGTTTTGATGATCCGTGACTATGCAAATCTGACAAATGCAAACTTGACACTGCGAGCAAAAAAACCGTTTAAGAGTAAATGTCAGTAAAAATCAAGGAAAATTCAAAAAAAGTGGCCACGGTCAAAAAATCGATTGCGCTCATACTTTGTCAGTTTGAAGGCCTAGGTAGGTAACTGAAGGATATGAGGTTAGTTTTTTTAAATATTCCATATAACGGCAGAAAACCACGAAAAACGGTCACCCTACCGGAAGCTCGGATTTCACCTAACGGAAACTCGAAATTTTACACTTTTCAGCTTCTCGCTACACAGACGTTTACATAGCTGTGAATCTTTCTTAAGTATAATTGAATACATTGATTCTTCCTTAGTCAAACCATGGGAATTATTTTTATCTCTGCTCATTTGTGAGCGAACTGAGACCCGATTAAGAAGACACACTTTTCTCATTTACGCGAAGGTGTAAAATAATCCAAACTCAGCGACGAAAAAAGCTGACCGGTAGTTCTTCAAATCCTCTGATATTATAACCAAAGACAGTTCAGTCATTGATTTTTAGGTCTACGGTTTTAAATCTTTAGGATCTAGTAGCACTTTTGCATGAACGCCGATCAAAATTCGATAAAATTCCAATTGAGCGCCTTTGAAATCTACAACTCTACATAACAAAGCACTATTGAATAAATTAACTCCTCGGCCAAAGTTTGTACATAAAACATAAGGGTTTTGCTTTTTTAGCGGTTTGAAGCGTTTTAAAAATATATATTCATGTTAAATATTGTCTACACAGGTATAACAAACTATGAAACACCAAAATTACCACGAGCTGAAATTAAATCTCACAGGTTCGCTCCCTAATCTGCGTCACGCACGAGCGACTTAGCGACAATTAGTACAGTAACAAACAGATATTTACATCCGTTGATTTTAAATAAGTCGTATTTTTAAAATATCTTACTCAAAGATGTGCCAGGTTTCCCAGTTAACTTGCTGAAAAAAAAAGAAAACCTTAATAGTAATTCTAGCTCAATTAGAATTGATTTTATTTAGTATGAGAAGTTTTGTGCCGTCGAAAACCAATTGGAAGTAACTGTTTCCACGAAAAGCAAATATTGCATCGTTCTCTAAATAAACAAATCTACTTAACCATATTACCAGAGTATGTTGTTGGCGAAGTTAATAGACATACATAACAACGACGTCTTGCTCGTTCTTGAATATTGTCGGTGGGATTTGCGGCGCAGACGAACGCACTTGCTAAGTAACTTCCAATGGCTAATTTCTACCCTTACTCAGCTTTCGTCACACTGCTCACGCTGTGTAACAAGGATATAAAACATCGCACAAAGTCCTAAAAAACTCTCCGGACTTGAACCAGAATTGATTTTAGCGAGATTGCGTGTTTTTAAAAGCCAACGAGTTTAATGGAGATGACTACCCGTACCGTCTCATCGTGTCACTTAGGCATAACCTGACACGATGTCGATAGTTTCGACTCCTGATGGCCTAGAGCACTCGGATTTCTTTTTTTCCGAGTACGCCTGTGTCACTTACTGAATAATAAATCATTCTCATTTATTCACCAGGCTTAAAAATATTCTATCACATTTATTCCATTGCGCGTATGCCACACATGACATTCCAATCCTAGCAGTATGCAGGATGTTTGTCCCATGAAGCACTCGAATTTTTTTTCCGATTATGCCTGTGTCACTTACTGAGTAATACATCATGTTCAAAAGTATTAATTTTTGCACCATACAGGAAGTTGTTTCGGGTCACTCAGCAAGAGCTGTTAAAAGTAGCCGCACTGGAATAGGAATATATTTTTTCCAATCCATGAAGATATTTGACCTTTCAAAATAGCTCGTCCCTATGGGCTCAGGTAAATAACAACTAAAAAATGTACTACCAAGCAGGAACTGTCTCCAATGAGTTTTGTATCCTCTTCATTCTGTTGTCCAATGCGACTATTAAAAACACTATGAGTTTTACGACTTACATGTTTTACTGATTGCGCTTGTCAAACAACACTACAGTCTGTCATTGATAGAGAAAATAAAGTTTAATTTTGACAATATTCGATGAAAAATACTAAGAATTTTCCAAAGAGGGCACCGAAGAATAAATAATGTGCACTGTCATTTTTACGACATTTAAAAAGGAGGGAAGGGGGTGGGGGAAAGGATTTAACAACCATACTACTCTCTCTCCCCAACCACCCACAAAGTGCACAGTTTGCACAGTATACTAGTGGAAACGTCACATCAACATTTATATGTTTATGTTTAATAGCACAATTACGGTCGTTGCATCACTCCAATATGGCCATTTCCCCACAAAACTATATTTAAGTAGATCTTTGATCAATCTTGTACGTCAAGCTTTGTTACTTTGAATTTTTCTTGGCTTCTTGCGGAGACAATTTCAAACATTTTAGCCCTAAAACTTTGAATGGATATACAACTGTAATTAGCTTACATTACGGACTGGTTGGCTGGTTTAATTCGGTGGCAGCCTTGAGGTGGTCGCCATACCATTAGTGTATCTACCTCTTCACTGAACACACTTTTAAAAAAAGATAACGATCAAATGAAACGATTTTTTCGAAAGAAAATATATGATGTTATCTTGTATACAATTATGCGCAAGGCATAATTAGTCAACAGAAAACAGTTTATTAATCTGCTTATGAGGTACAGCCGCACTCGCCTACAAGCTTTGAAAGACGACTAATAAACGGATTCTTTCGTCTTTGTGTTATATCAGAGACGTCCACACCAAGTTCATCGCAAATACTGCGCAGCATGTCCACACTCAGTGACATCAGCTTTTTCTTGCCCATGCGCATGAGTTCACAGATGTTGTAACCTGAAGACGATACAATGGGGTGCTGAAGGGAAACCTCTCTCATCACTTGCGCATAGATTTCAGATTGGATTACCTGTTCTTGTGATGCTCTGTCATCTTCTCTAGTGGTCTCTTCGTCCGACTCTTCCCGGTTCACTGTACTGGGAGGAAGCCTTTTCTTTGCTGTCAGTCGTGAGAAGAATCCAGTGATTTGCTGTCCTGTTAGAACTTCTTTTGATAGAAATCGACGAGCTCCTAACTCGTCCCTTGAAGATCTCATCATTTTTGAGACTTCATTCGGATCTGCTTTCCTTCCACTCTGCTCGCCAATTTCAAATTGTTGTTTCAAAAATTCATTCTTTTTTTGCGTAAAACGTGTCTTCTTTGCGATTGTCTTAAGTGCCCATCCCATTGTAAGGGGCGAAAAGCATTGGCTGTTTTGTTCTTCACATTGTAACTGCACAGTGGAAATCCTGCTACCTTCATCCATTAGCTTTGAAGCATATCCTCGTTTTGCTTTGTCATACAGCGTTTCCTGTTCAGGTAGTCGCTTGTGTTTCCCCGTGTCTAGATGTGCTTGTAATGATACAAAGCGGCTGTATGCTTTAATGCACCCTTCCTCGGGGCATGGGAAAAGCGGCAAGGCTTGCTCGTTTTCACCATCATCATCTTCTTGTTCTCGGCTATTGGCATCACTGGCTGCGTTTGGATCACTTGCAGATTTTTTATTGACATATCTGTGTCTCACCTTCTTGAAAGATGGCTTAGTACTCAATTTCTGCGATGGGGGATCAACCACTTCAAGAGTTTCCGGGACCTGCAAAACTCCTTCAAACTGAGACCACGGTAGCAACTTTCCAGGACCCACATTAAATGCCCTCCACGCTCGTATTCCGTTCTCCTCATACTTGAAGTTGTTGAGTAAGCTTACACCATCCCATTTGACGTGCCGAGTGCTTGACGGGTTGAATGTAACGTAACTAGCCTTAGCGCAAGATCCTGGACCAGACTCTATGGCTGTTTTGAGCTGAATTGCTGTTGTCACATCATTGCCCTCGTTTACATATCTTCCAATGTCTCCTTTAATAGTCGCTGCTTGGCGGTCGCATATTCCTTTTCCACCTTGAGGATCGGAAAAGTCGTTCCGTTCCACGCCCACGCCAGCAATGTCGCCTGCAAATTTTGCTGAAACGATAGTGTATCCGCTGTGGTAACAGCCGGCATTATCTTGTTTATAAAACGCCCTTTCTAATTCCGGCATTTCCTTCTTCAGGGAAACAAGACAATCCTGCATTATCGATACCACTACAGCACTGTCTTGTAAACAGTTCTGAAAGACATGTACGAATGTTTGAGAGTCAAACTGCCCGCCTTCTTCCGACTTCCTAATAGCAACTGTTATGTGCCATGGTAAACCGCGCTTAGCAAACCAGTCTGATTGCGGCTCTCGAAATTTTCGTGGCATAAATTTCATTGCCCAATCCTGCACTAGTAACACGTCGCATTTGCTCTTCACTTTAGCTAGAACAGAACATTTGGCCTGATCTTGGTGAACAGAGCGCAACTGGTGGGCTTTCCAGCTCATGATATTATTTCTGGCCTGCTTAACAGCGTGTAGCATGTCCGATTTCTGCTCCTCGTTACAAACTGCACTTGAACACTCACTCTCCAAGATGCTTAGAACTTCTTGCAGCTGGCAACACTGTGCACATGTTTCGTTGTGTGAATGACTGCAGTGGCCTTGGAAGTCAGAGTCTGTTGAGTCACTTAAGGCGTAAGTCCTACAATGATCAGCAATGCTCGAAGACTCAACCACATGGACCTGAAACAAGCCGAAGACAACAAAAATGTAAACAATTTCAATCACCGCATTTCCTCTAATAAGCGAGCTCCTCTTAAGTAAATCGCCCTTGGAACAAGCGCCCAACCTCTATATTAGGAGCCCCTTCCTGACTCGATCCAGCGCCCGGGCACTTAGCGGAGGAAATACAGTAATTATATCGTCCTGATCTTAACTACTATTTCTATAAAACAGTTACATTGAAAAGGCCGACGGTCCCCCTTTGTTTGCAAAATGTATAAATATAACTTACAGGTTATCGACAATAATTCCTTCCTTAGTTACGCACGAGAGGACCTGGAACTAGTTCAAGTATCAATATTATGCATTTTCAAAGATTTGAACTTTAGGAAAATAATTTGCCTGTGTTGTTGCATCAACTTTCTGTCAGTTTTGCGCCTTTCTTTTGAAGTACTTCATAACAAACCGTGTAATGAAATAAATCAAATACCTTGTAGTCACTTTTCAGGTATTGCTTTGATGAGCGTAACTGTTGCTTCATTTCCCTGGCCCACACTTCTGTTTTTCCACAATCAACCAGTTTATCGACCACTTTGTCCAGGTCATCAAATGCCTCTGCTCCTTGAGATGAAAAGTTATCAAGTCCTTGAAAAGACTTCCTAACAGACGCAGAACACTCATCTAGCACTCTATGCAGTGTTCGCCTGCTCATGGGCTCAAAACCTCTTTCACTGCAATATTGTTGGTAGTGTTGAACAATACGCTCCGGAATCATCATTCTGATTATATTTGGTGTTTTAATAACCTCACCGGTTGATAACTTCAAAAGCCTTTCGCCAAATGGAACATCTTGAATCACATGTGAACTTGTGATAAATGAAATGAAATCTTCCAATTTTCCTTGGTCAACTTTCATTCTCCTGTTTTCTTGGCGAGGAATCGGTTCTGCTCTTCCATGAAGCAGGGTGTGGTGTCGCGCTATGTCAAAGCGGTAACTTGTGAGGGTTGGGATAAATTCTTGCACCTCTTTGAAAGACAACTTGTCAGCCAGGATTGAGAGTATTTGCCGACGGGTACTCCAGTGTTGAGCGTTCAAATAACTCTTGGCAAACGCTTGAAGAAGCTCCACTTCCTTACAACTTTTCCCGCCAGTTGTTCTTCGATTCACTTCGCGCTCACATAATTCCCTCCACAAGCAATTCGAATCTTGAGGAGCAAGGACTTCCATTACTGCTGAAGCACACTGTTCAGCTTTTCTCAAATAACGGCGTTTAGTACGGCTTTGAGCTACATTCCATGGTACTGACAGTACGTGGCGGACTGGGCTGGTGTCACGAAGCTGTAGAAAGCGATTGAGCTGTTTCAGGGATTCACCTTGCACATAGTTTATGTCATCTTCGCTTTCTTGCGAATCTTCGTCTGGCACGTAAAGGCTCTCTCGTTTAGATCTACCTTCTTTGCATTCAGTATCAGTGATCGGTACAGGAAGGGAAATATCAGTGTCAGCTTCATGATCGACCTGTAGTGCGAAAAAGTTAAAATATTTTCTATATACAATGAACAAAAGATTCGCCCACGATTCGTGGGCCAGTTCGACATTTCTAGTGAAGTTAGTGTTAAAACACCTATGACTTCCTTATATCATTCACGAACCCTGCTTCCGACTCTGGATTACCAAGTTTTCCAGTTAAGCTTTATATTAACGAAATTCTAATTAAGAGCTGTCTAATTTCGGCTGCCATGGACACATATCATAGGACAAGTAAATTAACAGTCCTCGACACAAGCTTTTTTAGATTTCAAATGGTGTAATATAACGTATTTAGGTTTTGATGTACAAATTAATTTTCTTACTTCTGCAGATACACAATGGAGAGGGTTGGCCACCCATCCAATCTACATCCTCCTCTCTCCTGCCCCCTCCCCTGCCTCCCACCCAGCCCTCCCCCCCCCCGGCAAATAAAATAAAAATTAAAAAAAAGACCTTAAATATACTTGAAAGTGTGGGGAATAGATCAAGACGTAAACGACGTCATAATGATTTTGGATTGTGAGTTTGTATGACTTTGTGAAGTGAAAGGATGAATGCTTATTGGTGGCCTGAAGAAACGTTTAGAGATGGGCTGGCATGACAGGAAGATTATAAGGTCTCTGATAAGCGATATAACTGGGAAAGTGTCTTGCCACCGGTATTTCATATTATATAATAAAGCATGTGCGTATACTCACCAGGTTTAACTTGTTCAAGGTTTCAGCGATCTCTGAAACTTCAGCGGTCATCTGGCATTTCTCAGGTGCTCTTTCCTTATACCCACTAAGCATCTTTCTGCATTTTACGCAAATTCCTTTAGAAAAAACATAGTCAAACTCCCGTCAAAACTCCGAAATTACCGAAAGGCGCGTATTTTTAAACACAAAAGTCTGAAGTTTTGTCGACCCACAGAATAAAACAACAATCGAAAGTTGACTGCGCGATAAGAGGTGAGAAGAAGGGGGGGAGTAGCATTGCGATTAGACTATCCTTTTATTTGTTTATTGTTTATATCTTTCTCAAGAGGCTTTTTGCGAAACGAAATTGAAATGTTTTAAACAAAGTAAATTAACCCCTACTAACCGAATTCCAGGTGCGTACTGTAAGTTACAGACCGTGAAACGAGGTTAGTAAGATATTCATTATGTCTCTGTGGTCAATCAGGCGCGCGGGAATGGAAACTAGTTAAAGTTTAGTGGGCCGCGCAAAATTGACCAATCACACCCCGCGTACGAACTGAGAGATACTGATAAAAAATATGAACTCATTGTATACATGCGGGTAGTGCTGTGCACGCGCTGCGGACCTGTTTGTTTACGGACACCGGCACTCACTCACTCACTCACTCACATACCTGGCGACAAAGTGGGTAGGGCACCATACGGTGCACACACTAATATAAGCGCAATCCATAAAAAAATGAGAGGCATGAAATAAAGGTTGTTATAAAAAAATTGGATTGGACAACTGAATGAAGAGATAAGTAACGAAATGTCCTTCATCAACCTTACTTATTTCTCTCCGTCGTTTAAACAAATGATTCTTTCATATAATCTCAAGTCATCAGAATGAATAGACTAAAAATAATTCATTGGAGACAGTTTCTGTTTGGTAGAACATCAAGCAGTTGGTTGCTTACCTGAGCACACAGGGACGAGCTGTTTTGAAAGCTCAAATATCTTCATGGATTTGATTAAATTTATTCCTTTTTCCAGTGCAGGTGCCTTCCTCAGCTCCTTGCAGTGACCAGAAACAACTTCCGGGATCGTGCAAAGATTACCCGTCCTTCGCCAACCTAAACCTAACTTGGCACGATGAACCGGACAGATAGTCATATCCGATAAATTCGCCGGCTTTTGAGAACATCCACACCTCGCCAAAATTAATTCTACCTCCGTTTCAATTCCGGAAAATTTCAACGACTTTTTGTGATTTTTTATATCCCTGTTACACCGCGTGAGAGGCGTGACGGAAGTTGAAGAACTTGTGCGTTCGTCTGCGCCGCAAATCCCACCAACAATATTTAAGAACGAGCAAGACATCGCTGTTCTATGAAGTTCCCCGACAATAAACTCTGGTTTTAGATGCAATGTTTCACAGATAAAGATAATTCGAGTTATTTATTTAAAGAACGATGCAATTTTCGTGAGAACAGGTACTTCTGATTGGCTATCGACGGCATAAAGCTTCTCATTCTTAATAAAATCAATTCTTATCGTTTCAGTTTGAATTGCTATTATGATATTTTCTTTTATTTTTACTTCAGCAAGTTAACTGGGGAACCTGGTACATCGTTGAGTAAGATATTTTAAAATAAGACTTATTGTAAATTAACAGATGTAAATATCTGTTTGTTACTGTACTAATTGTAGCGAAGTCGCTCGTGCGTGACACAGATTAGGGAGCGAGCCTGTGAGATTTAATTTCAGCTCGTGGTAATTTTGGTGACTCCTAGTTTGTTTTACCTGTGTAGACAATATTTAACATCAATATATATTTTTAAAAGGTTCAAACCGTTTTATGTACAAACTTTGGCCGAGGAGTTAATTTATTCAATAGTGCTTTGTTATGTAGAGTTGTAGATTTCAAAGGCGCTCAATTGGAATTTTATCGAATTTTGATCGGCGTTCATGCAAAAGTGCTACTAGATCCTAAAGATTTAAAACCGTAGACCTTAAAATCAATGACTAAACTGTCTTTGGTTATGATATCAGAAGATTTGAAGAACTACCGGTCAGCTTTTTTCGTCGCTGAGTTTGGATTATTTTACACCTTCGCGTAAATGAGAAAAGTGTGTCTTCTTAATCGGGTCTCAGTTCGCTCACAAATAAGCAGAGATAAAAATAATTCCCATGGTTTGACTAAGGAAGAATCAATGTATTCAATTATACTTAAGAAAGATTCACAGCTATGTAAACGTCTGTGTAGCGAGAAGCTGAAAAGTGTGAAATTTCGAGTTTCCGCCAAGTGAAATCCGAGCTTCCGGTAGGGTGACCGTTTTTCGTGGTTTTCTGCCGTTATAGGGAATATTTCAAAAAACTAACCTCACATCCTTCAGTTACTTACCTAGGCCTTCAAACTGACAAAGTATAAGCGAAATCGATTTTTTGACCGTGGCCACGATTTCTTTGATTTTTACTGACAATCACTCTTAATTTCTCTCTCGTGGAACTCTTGAGAACAAAATGGTTGTCGCCTTAACAATGCTTCGTAATCTTCTGTTTTGAAGTCTTGAACTGGCGTGACTTTGTGTCCTTGAAAAGACTTCTTGAGCAGCTCATGTGCGTTGAAACAATCAGGGCACATGAATCGTCCGCATTCGAAGCAGTAGTACATCTGAGGGTTGGTTGCGCTGCATTGATAACAAGTAATACTACCTGTCTCGCCACTCTGCCGAACAGCGAGAAGACTCAACAGACTTTTATGGAAAAAGCTGTTAGGCAAACGGTCGAAGCGATTTCCTTCTGGTAAATCGATCGCTGCCTGACACTCGGGGCATCTGAATTTTCCCTGTTTCTGGCTCACTCTTGCATGTTTCTCCAAACATTCACAGCAAAACGCGTGAAGACATGATATAGTTTTGGGCTCGGTGTAGGTATCGAGGCAAAATCGAACAAGTAACTTGTTTCTTGAGATTTTTCAAAAGCGACTCCATCAGTGTTGACCATGTGGGCGAGAATTGGCGAGAAGGTCTGGTAACTAATCTTAACATCAAGTCGAGGCTGCGGGGAACATGGCAACAAATGATGCCCTCTTCACAAATATGAAAGTTTCAGAACTACACACGTTTTTAAAAGAAAGGGTTTTTCAGATTTCTTTAATCGGTAAGAGTAGAAAAAGGGCCGAACTATTAGAGCTTTGCAAGAATGCGGCGGCGTAAAAATTCCAAAACTTGAGAAGGAAACACTGGAGCGCGACGAGTTGATTAATTCGACAACAACATTGCTAAGAGGAAAATTACTTCCCCATCCACTTTCTCATAAGTTTTGGATTCATGAGTTCACTGGTATTCCAGACTTCAGATTTTCCGATATTTACCATTATCTGGTTGGAAAAGATGGTTACGATGAAGACTGTTTACGGTCGTATAAAAGTCGAAAAGTCCTGAGGGTTTTCGCTTGTTTGTTGACGGGCATGTGAAGGATCTGAAGTACTATGATATAATTGATGATGGTCACGATGAGGACCGGTAAAAAGACTGGATACTGCTATTTCCAGTTTAAAGTGAAATTAAATGAAAGATCTAAAACCGAAGATGGAAAGAATTCTACTGGGGCTTTGTCGTGCTTAGAAATATTGGAACATTTCCTATGCTTACTGTGCTTGTAAAGGCGGGTTAAAGTCACATGTGTGTGCTGTATTTTTTCAATTTTCTGTACAAGCGAACGAGCTAATGGTTTTCCAATTTTGTTTGATATTTTGGGTTTCTGTACGAATAAACTGACTCTTTAAGGTATAGGAGATTAGTGACCTGTCATTTTATTTCTTTTTATAACGCTTATTGGGCATGTGGACATACAGCCGCTGCTCTGTTCGATTTGGAAGCAACTATTGGAAGAAATGAGCTGGAGACTTGCATCTCAGTTATTTGCCTCAGGGTGAAACGGAAAAAGATTCACAGAAAATGCTTTTCCAATGGAAGATTTTCAATTTTAAAAATCAGAATTTTGAAAAATAGTTGATTGTCCAAAACCACGCAACTTTAACCCCTTTGTACTTTGATAATCTCACCCAATCATTTGATTCCAAGAGAACTTTTATAACACTTAATTGGAAGCTGCCCCTTCATGTGTAGATTTGCAGTTTATGGGAAAACCCCCAGTCCAGGCTGAAAGGAAGAAAGAACATGCATGCAGTCACGAAAATAGCAGATTTCACGAAATTTTGTAGAACCAAGTGAATGTCCATAGATTTTGTCAAGCTGAGTGAATGTTCCTGGATATTATGATTTTTGCAAATTTTTACCATGGTAATTTTTATTACTGCATGCATTTCTGGACATATCTCAATTCCCAAATTTATTGTAGTGACTGTTTTGCCTCAATCCTCTAAGACTCACATAAAGTCAATATCACTAAGATGGGTGCACAGCATTTAAAAAGGAAAAATCAAATTACTGTATTATAATTATAACAAAAATGATCATGATGATTGAATAAAGAGTTACAATGGTAGTCATTAGGACAATATTTTGTATTCATGAATAAAAGTGAAATTGATTTATAAATTAATCAAAGCAGAATGATGCAAACATTGTTCAAATGTATTTAGGTCTTGAAAGTTATTTTTGAATAATTTGCCAATTATTATTCAATGAATTTAATTTTATTATTGGTTTTAATTTGTCATTTCATGCAGATCTCTGACTAGCTAAGACTGAATATGGCAAACATTTTGTACATGAAGCTGCAATCAATGCCAATAGCACAGTGAATCAAAGAGTGAGTGTTAACTTGACTGTAATTTGAAAATTACTGATAGCTTTTCACTGTAGGTTTCTTTATACTGAATTTTATCTCGTTTCTTTAAACCAGAAAATTTAAAAAAGGAAAAAATTACTCACTGAGGAAGAGTGACTGGCTTTGAACTATGAAAGATTGTTATCCAGAACAAAAAATGAGATATTTACCAGACAGTCGTACTCTAGCTGAAAACTACAGATATCTCTTGATATTCAAGAAAAAGTGTGGAGAATGGATGGGTGTCCAGTGTGAAATGTCATCATATATATGGTTGTGCACACATTGCTCTTTTTGGAATTATATAAAGTCCAACATACTATCAGTTCTGGAATCAGAGTACATTATCAGTAACCTTATTTTTTTGGTATCAATCTTTTGACTATGTAATTCAAATGATACATAACATGGGCACAGAGTGATAATGTAAAGGGTTTTATGGCATTTAATATAATTGGTTAATCATGAAGTAACACTTCAATTGATAATATCAGTAATGAAGTTTTTGGAATCCTGTTCTTGCTCTAGTCTAAGATAAATGAAGTCTGCAGCCGTCTAAAATCTGCAAATAAACAATAAGTTTCACTGGTCGCAGGTGTTCCATGTATATAGTTTTGCCACCATGAAAGGTTTCAAATCTGAAACATTTTTCTGTGAAATTTCTTTTATTTGTAGCTCATCCTGAGACTTGATCCTAGACCACCACCAAAGATGTGAGTGGAAAATTTTTTGATCGAGATTGCTCGCAGTCATGGTGTACCCATCAGTGATAGGAGTAAGAAGATACTTGCCATAACTCAAATGTGATGAATTCCCGTTGAACGAGGAAAAGGTTAAGTATGTATTGGAGCCAAGTGGCTCATTGATCAGGAGCTTTTGCTCTTAATGCAGCATTGTGCAATTGCATTAGGAGAAAATTTGTTGAAAATGAGAGAATTCCTCAGGGCTGCAAATGCAGCCTTTTTCACTTTGTTTCTGTGCCATGCAATTCTGGAATACAAAAAAGGCACCTAGTACAATATTACATAATGTACTTTAACCCTCTTACCCCCAGGATCTCATTTAGTAATTCTCCTTACTGTCATACAACTCTTATTGTTAGTTAAGAGAATTTGGTATTGGATCAACTCATATTTTCCTTTCATCTCATCACTTGTCTGCTTGATGTTGTGTTGATATTGCAAAGTGAAATTCTGCCTCGGTCATTCATGGGAGTGAAAGGGTTGATATTGACTGTAGTGCTTGTGTTTAGAGGAAGAAACATTGTTAGAGCCTCCCATCAAAATATGGTTGTTATGATTGATATTGATGGTAAGCGCTTTTGGAGGTTTTCACCATAAGATGGGGTAACATAGCATAGGCATTAAGTACTCAGTCATGCAACTGGGGAAATAGAGGCACTCAAAATACCACACAACATTTACAAGATAATTTGTTATAATTTGTCAAATATGAAAATTGTAATATTCACATGGCCATTTTTTCACACAACAGGGAAATGTCCCACCCTCCTGCCCTACTCTGGGGGCCCTCTTATCAACCAGAATACTGCCCCCTCCCCACCAGGTACGTGTTGACAGTGTTGGTTTCTTGTACTGTTTAGCTAAGGAGTTAACCCTTAAACCTCTAATAATGACTGACTCCTAATTTCTCATTAAAGTTACAAGAAAATATTGAGTGCAGTAGAACCCTTATTATGCAGTCACCCACAGGGAATGGTGAGGTGACCACATAATACAGGTTGACTGCTCAATACAGGTTTCACAGAATAGATGTATTAAAAATATAAAAAATAAATTAAAATAATAATAATAATGATAATAATAAACCACATTTTATATTATAACTGACCACTTTGTGCACAAAAACTTGCATAGAACACTTTAAACATTGATTTGGGGGATAAACATGGATTAGATTTTACTTGAGAGATTACTCTTAGTTTTACTTCAGCGTTTGCACTTTAAGGGATTGTTTAATGCAAGTGGAAGACAATACAAACAGGCCATTAAGACTCAGTTAAGGGTGACCATGACTGTCCAATAGAGGTTAAAATTCCAACAATCAAAGGGATGAGGAGGGGGGGGGGGTTCAGGAGGGGGGGTTTCGGACTTTAAAAGCTGACCAGCTAATACAGGATGGGCACATTATACAGTGCTGCTTAATACAGCTTCAACTGTAGTTATGTGATTGTAGAAGGGAAAATTCGTTATTAGATTTTGGAAGTTAAATAGGTACAACGTCATTATTGTTTTCTACGGGATATATTTAGAAAATGATGACATGGCTTCTTTCATTTTAGCTCCTCATCAGCCTCCTGCTCCCACCAGTGCACCACACCCTTCATCAGGCTCCAGCTTCCCAGACCTTCTTGCAGTACCTACAAATTTACCAAACTTGCCTGACAGTATTCGAGGGGGAAGCAGTGCTGGCAGTGAAGATGTAGACTTTGATGATCTTGCTGGGAGATTTGAAAATCTTAAGAAGAAGTAGACTTTGCAAAAATTTTTGTTCACGAATATTGTGAAATGTAATCAAGCTCATGCTATCTTTAAATACAATTTTGTAGTCACTGGTAAATCTGCCATTTGCATCAGTAATTTTGTGCCTCTCTCTCTAGATGGGTGTTGGAGCAATTTTCACTTGGTGCACAAAGGAATCCATTTGTGTGGTCTACAAAACTTGTGTCATTCACTCAACCAATCAGATGTAACACTCACTCAACCAATCAGATGTAACATGACTGTATATGTAAAACCAATCAGGGCTTAGTTAATCCTGTAGTCTAGGTTGTTTACTTATGTTGAATTCTGGGTCCTTTGTTATTGTATCTGCCATTCTCTGATTACCAGTTGTTATTATGTTTGTTTTTACACTACATTAATGAATTAAAGAGCATTCTTTTTTGGCCTCCATCTGTGAAGATGTACATCTATTCAGAAATATATCACAGATGATGTCAAAATCTGGTGAAGACAGAAAACTGACATATGAGGTGCAGGGTAGTGTGTCACTTATGTTCCCACCACCTTCTGATGTCATCTGTGATCTATTACTGTGCAGATTCACAGTAACATAAAATCTATTGGTTTTATATTAAAACAAAGCAAAAGTTTTTTAATGGTTAGGTCATCTATGCGTCTGTTCTCCAGTAAATCATGAACCATGAGCAAGAGCCAATCAAAATACAGCATAATTCACCTTATTATATAATTTCAAGTAATGCAGAGTGTATGTATGTTTTGAAGGAGGGATGTCACATTGAATTTCACAGATTACCAGAAGTGATTAAGAAAATATTTTTTTTTATATTTTTCAATGTTTGTTAGTGTTTTTCTTTGTTTTGTTTTGTCTTTTTTTTTATCAATTTTCTGTTATTAGTATTGTTGTTGTTATTATTATTATTATTATTATTATTATTATTATTATCAATATCATTATCTGTTGTTTTGGCATGAGGAGAAAACTCAGTATAGTTTTTTTGTTTTGTTTTGTTTTGTTTTTTTTTAATTGCACTTATTGGTTATTCATAATTGTCATCATTATCGTGTTAAATGTTGATGTAAAAGAGCAGTTTACTTGCATCTACTGTTTTAAAGTTTTAAGTCTTTTGATATGGCTTATATTCACAGATAAGTTTTGACTACCACATTCATCAAACATAGGAACATATATTGTGATAGTTAATTTTTGAAAATACTCTTATTTTTGGTTTGATCTGCCTTTCTACTAATTAAGTGCTAACAAAAATTGCTGTTGACAGAAGATACTAATAAAACAGCCAGGTAGCTTAAAAAATTTACAAACTATAGTCTGTCTTTTATCCAGCCATTTTCACAAGACTAACAGTTAATTTGAAGCTAATTGAAAAAGGTTATTACTCAGTGCACAGTGCCTAGCTTATTAACCCATTACACCCTAACATCAGTATGCATAATCTCCATACTGTTCTCTAAACATTTCCTAACGTACTGACAAGGAGAAATTGTTTAACAATCAAGAGTTTCTTTAGCTGGTGATCATTTCCTTTATTCTCATGACCTTAACTTTTAATGTAAGGGTAATACTGTAAGGAGAAATTATAAGCTAGTGACAGAAAGTAATTGAGGTACTTAAATATGTAGCCCCTGTAACTGAATGTTTATGAATAATACATTTAAAGCTTCATTAAAGATATATTTTGTTTGATTGAAATACCCGGACTTAATCTATCCCGACCAATCAATGATTGCAAAAAGAAGCACATGGTCTTAACGTTTTCCAGCCATATATTCTCAGGCTATGAAAATAGTCACATTTTTTACATGTTTCTATACAGCATGTAGTTTTTCTGCTACCTTTACACATTTTTCAGGACTCGCCGTTAAATTTCTTGCTCTAGATTAAACAAATCGCTACCGACAATGCGCAGCAATACCTTGACCTTACATGAAAATAAACAAAGCTTTAGATCGGAGAAGAAACAATTAAAGAGGATATTAATAAACCAAGAAGAAACGTGGATGACCAAGTAGCGAGGGATCGAGAAGATTAAAACGGCTCGAAACTGACGAACTTGAAAGATCTGGGCTAGTTACTTCAAATCAAAAGGTTTTTATCTCCAAGTGGAATTGTAAGTCTTGATATTATCGCTGAGAGTTCTTCTATACAAGTGATAAAACTATTAAAAATAAAACAAGTCTATTTCAAAATGTACACCTCTCTCTCATCATGGCTAACAACAAGAATACGCCCGTCTGGTGCTTTTGTTATCGCCACAGGCTTAGATAAACGAGTGATACTTTTGCCGGTGAAGCGACCGTCTAAAGAAAACTGCTGAACTCGGTTATTGCCAGAGTCACATACTAAAAGATTATCGGAGCTATCTACAAGTAAACCACGCGGCGGGTTAAATTGTCCATCTTGTCTCCCTTCTTTGCCGAACTTGTATAAGAATGTTCCTGACTGATCAAAAGCTTTTATGCAGTGGTTGCCCAAATCAGATACGAGAAACATGTTTTTGTAAAGAGTGCAGCAGCTTGGCCATAAAAGTTTCTCTGGGCCTTTGTCTCCAAATGTGAAAATAGATTTCCCCTCCTTTGACATCACCTGTATCCTATGATTGCCCCCACTCGGTTACAACAATGCGTTCGTCATCATCCACAGTAACGTCTATTGGCCTATCAAACTCTCCTTTTTCTCTGCCTTCTTTTCCAAAACTTTTCACAACAGTTCCTGACTGAATATTAAGTTGTTGTATTCTGCAATTGCCTGAGTCTGCAATTAGGACTTCGTCGTCATTTAAAACGAAATGCTATCAGGAGAAAGAAATTGTCCTGTATTGCTACCCTCGCTTCCAATTGTTCTCAAATGGTTGCCATCTTTATCAAAGACATATAAACAGTCGCCAAAGTCATCTGTCACAACTATCTGGCCTTCTGTATTCACAGTAATTCCACATAACCATCTAAGCGTGTCCCTCGGAAAGAGCTTTAGCTTCAACTCACCGACCACAACAAGTTTACGTTCTTTTACCTGCACAATCATTGGACAGGTCGTTAGTTTATCGCCATTAATCTTCACTTCAATACTGTAGGCTCCAGGTACTTTGGGAGTAAACTTTAGGCTAACATTTCCGTCGTACTCCTCATCAACAGTCACGTTTGTCACATCTTCGGCGGGTTTTAGTAACAATTCGACTTGATCTTTGAGATCAGCGTGGTCACTCATCTCCCCTCCAGATGTCCGTGGGCACAACGTAAACTTTGCTTCTACACCAGCCTGAAAAGTTTGATATAGTCCTTCTAAAGTTGATTTAGCTGCGATTGGCGGCTTCTCGGAGACTTGAATAGAACCCAGTTTAAAGTTGTGTTGCGATGCGGCGGTAAATTTGACAAATGTAGCCTGGCGATGTTTTGGAACTTCAACTCCATGAAACTCTTCAAGTTTCTCCCTCAATTTGTTTTTGTTCTGTATGATGTCTGCAGCTGATCTTCTCTGCACCAGGTTTTCCGCAAAGTCGGCTGCTTCATTCATTTGTTTTACTAGAGATTCCAGTTCTTGTTTAGTCGAGTTGATTCGCTTTATTCTCCTCCTACGCGTCATTTCTAAAGACTCTAAGAGCTGTTTTTCTTGTTGGCGCGTCTTTGTGATTACACGTTCCGTTGCCTCCGACACTTCTTGTTTAGCGATTGCAATAATCACTTCCACATCCTCTGATGTTTTCTCTAATTTTCTTAACTCTTCTCGAAACAAGTCTGCCTTTTCCTTGATGGTCTCGACGGTCGACATGATGTTTTTCTTCTCCTCTTGCACTGCTTTTTCAAGCAAGTCAAACGCATGGCCTCGGTGGTCTTCGGTGACGCAAACTGGACAAACACTCGCCTCACACGTGGAGCAGTAATATCGCAGTCTTTCTTCCGTATGTTGCAAGCAAGTCTCCTGTTGTTGCCTCGGAATGGTCTGGCAATCTTCCGCTTCAAGGACACCTAACAAACTTTTGTGAAAAAAGCTGTTAGGTTTCTCCCTCTGGTAAATCGATTTCTGCCTGACACTCGGGGCATCGGAATTTCCCTTGTCTCTGCCTCACTACTCTTGCATGTCTCTCTAAACACTGACAGCAAAATGTATGAAGACATGATATAGTTTTAGGTTCGGTGTAGGTATCGAGACAAATCGAGCAAGTAACTTGTTTCTTGAGATTCTTAAAGAGAGGATTCATTACGATCGCCTTAAAATGTAGTAAACTGGTTTGTTTTTCAAGTGACGAGCCCTTTCAAAACACTTCTACGAAATATCAGCTACTATTTCAGTTTCCAAGAAAACAGCACAAAGTCCATGACAGCTGACTTCCTCTGACCAATCGCATTTCAGAATTTAGACTTACTCCTTCGTCAGTGGCAGCCTCTTCTCACAGAAAAGGAAATTTGGCTGACAACAACGTCATCAGCTGAAACTGAAACAATAATTCGTGATTTGCATTCCTTTGGCGAGACATTCGACTATATTTCTCATCTGTCTTACTTGAAGTTTATATCTTCGGTTTAGTCATAGCCAGAGATCTTTGAAAACACAGATATCTAAACGCTTACGGTTTTGAAGACATAATTCATTGAAAACAGAAAATCACTACTTTTCTTGTAAAAAACCATAAAGCTACTTTTAACGACTTTATTTAAATTTCTGAGAAACCAGAACTGAAATCTGTCAGGACTTGACTGATCACATTCAATGAATTTGTTGATCTCTTCAGCTTGTGACTTATAACTGTATCTGTTTACTTCAGTTTACTCGTTTCAGTAGATGATGGAAATCATACTTAATAGCTTAAATAAACAGTTTATTATCGAAACGAAACGCCGTCACGTTACGAAAATGGACAATTGTGAATTAAGGTGAGATTATCAAACATGCACGGACAGTTAAATTATTTGTTATTTTTTGCAAGTGTTGTAGCTTTTGTTATTAAATAGAGTATATTGTTCAACAACATCGGTAATCATGAGGAATGAGAATTCAAAGTCATCCAGCAAGGCAAGCGAGCTAATCTATGCAAATAAGCCACATGTCGCTTGTTTATTTCTCTTCCCGGTTCGCTCGCACTTTGTTCGCGGGAAATCAGGAGGGAGGCGGGGGGAGGGGGGGCTGGTGCGGAAATAGGGAAGAGATAAGAAATAATTATTTTTTAATTCTTTCTAATTTGTTGCCTCAGCTCCAGTTTCCTGATAGCCAATTATATTTAAAGTATTAATAACCTCGACATAACCTTGTTTTATTTTCCAGGGAAACCAAGGTAGTGATGATTTTGCAATTCTTAAAATGATGTTTCCCGATAAGTTTTTCAAATAACTATTTCAAAATGTTATTCAATTTGAAACAGGAAGCTATTTTCTAATCATTCATAACAACAAACTGTAAATAACTCTTAAGTCTCATTTATTCAATACATTTCTAATTCGTCTCACCTTATTATATGGAACAAAACATACAATACATTGGCTTTTAAGAAAATAAACAAAACTTTAGATCGTAGAAAAAACAGTTAAAAAAGAACTTAATAAACCGAGAAGAAACATGGATGGCCAAATGGCAAGGGATGGAGAAGATTAAAACGGACTGAAACTGACAAAGTTAAAAGACCTGGGCTAATTACTTCGAGTGAAAAGGTTTTTGTCTCCAAGAGTAGTTGTAAGTCTTGATATTATCGCTAAGAGTTCTTCCAGAAAAGTGGTAAAACAGTATTAAAAATAAAACAAAACACAGGTAAGGAGCGGCTCAAACTGCAAAGTTCACTTTTAAAAGAGTCTATTTCAAAATGTACAATTTTTTCTCATCATAGCTAGTAATAAGAATACGCCCGTCTGTTACTGTTAATATCGCCATAGGTTGAGATAAACGAGTGATACTTTTGCCAGTGAAGCGACCATCTAAAGTAAACTGCTGAACTCGCTCATTGCAAAAGTCACATACTAGAAGATTATTATAGCTGTCTACAAGCAAACCATACGGCGCTTTTAATTTTCCATCTTGATACCCTTGTTTGCCAAACTTGTATAACAATGTTCATGACTGATCAAAAGCTTTTACGCAGTTATTGCCTCCATCAGATACGAGAAACATGTTTTTGTTAAGAATGCAGCAGGTTGGACCATCAAGTTTCTCTGGTCCTTTGTCTCCAAATGTGAAAATAGACTCTCCTTCCTTTGACATCACCTGTATCCTACCATTACCCCACTCGGTTACAACAATGCATTCTTAATCTTCACCTCAATGCTATAGGCGCCAGCTACTTTGGGAGTAAACTTCAGTCTAAGATTGCCGTCTTCTTTCTTTTGAACAATCACGTCTGTAACATCTTTGACGGGTTTAATCAGCAATTCAACTCGACCTCTAAGACCAGCCTGGTTACTAATCTCTCCTCCAGATTTCTTTGGACATAACGTAAACTCTGCTTCTAAACCAGCCTGGAAAGTTTGATCCAGTCCTTCTAAAGTTGATTTAGCTGCGTTTGCGGTGCCTTCGGTGACTTCAATAAAACCCAGTTTTAAGTCCTTTTGAGATGTCGCAGTGAATTTGATGAATGTCGTCTGCTGATGTTTTGGAACTTCAACTCGCTGGAGCTCTTCAAATTTGGTCTTTAAAGTTTCTTTGTTCTGCATAATATCCGAGCTTGAGGTTCTCTGCACCAGGTTTTCCGTAAACTGAGCTGCTTGGTTCATTTGTTTTACTAAGAATTCCACTTCCTGTTTGGCCGAGTTAATTTTATGGAGTCTCGACACGCGTGTTGTGTCAAGGGATTCTAACGCCTCTCGCTCGCGCTCTCGAATATTTGCGATCATTTGTTCCACTGTTTGCTTGACGCCTCGCTTAGCCGTTTCCGTATTGCTTTCCAGCTTAGAAATCGTTTCTTCAAACTGCTTAATGACTTTCTGGAGCTCGCTTTCCATTTTCTTGATCAATTTAGCGCCCGACATGATGTTATCCTTTTCCTCGTGTGCTGCTTTGTCGAGAAGAACATCTTTGTGGTTTTGATGATCAGTGACTATGCAGATTTGACAAATGCAAACTTGACACTGCGAACAAAAAAACCGTGTAATTTCTCTCTCGTGGAATTGTTGAGAACAAAACGGTTGTCGCCTTAACAATGCTTCGTAATCTTCTGTTTTGAAGTCTTGAAGTGGCGTGACTTTGTGTCCTTGAAAAGACTTCTTAAGTAATTCATGTGCGTTGAAACGGTATCCGGTCACTTCGCAAACGTGTCACTTCGCAAACTGTCAGTTCGCAAACGTCCTCGGTCGATTCGCAAACGCATCCCAGTCGATTCGCAAACGTAATATGAATCAACGAAAATCAACAGAAGAGAATCACGTTACTTTTAATCATTATAAATGATGAATTGATTGCGTGACTATTATAAATAATTTGAACACGTCTGCGAATCGACTGGGATCGCGACTACGTTCGCGAAGTGAACGGTATGCGATCGATCGATAGCAAATCGTTTCATCGAACGAAACGTACCGATCTCCCGATGACTATATTCACATGAGTAAGGAAAGTCATCGTCTGATGTAAGATCACAGTAACGATAAGACATCAATGAGAAGGATAGAAAATAATGAAAAAGCAAGCTAGACATTGAGACACTTCGAGACACTGAGTTAGATAAGATTTATTGAAAAGATTCCAAGAAGTTGGATGCCTGCCGAGCTTCCAAAATGGCAAAAGTAAGCTTTCACGCTGATAAAACTTACTACATTACTTCTTAATTTTATAACTTTCTTCGATAAAAGATTGTAAAGAAACATAATATGAAGTTATATCAACCTTTTTAAAAATAATTCGAAGACGTTTGCGAATCGACTTGGATGCGTTTGCGAAGTGACAAAGGACGTTTGCGAAGTGACAGTTTGCGAAGTGACACGTTTGCGAAGTGACCGGGGAGTAGCTCATGTGCGTTGAAACAATCAGGGCACATGAATCGTCCGCAATCGAAGCAGTAGTACATCTGAGGGTTGGTTGCGCTGCATTGATAACAAGTAATGCTACTTGCCTCGCCACTTTGTCGAACAGCGAGAAGACTCAGCAAACTTTTATGGAAAAAGCTGTTAGGCAAACGGTCGAAGCGATTTCCTTCTGGTAAATCGATCGTGCCTGACACTCGGGGCATCTGAATTTTCCCTGTTTCTGGCTCACTCTTGCATGTTTCTCCAAACATTCACAGCAAAACGTGTGAAGACATGATATAGTTGTGGGCTCGGTGTAGGTATCGAGGCAAATCGAACAAGTAACTTGTTCCTTGAGGTTTATCACAAGCGACTCCATCAGTGTCAGCATCAAAGAAGCTTATTCATGATGTGCTCGAATTATTTGTACAAGAAGGTCTGGTAACTAGTTTTGACATCAAGCTGAGGCTGGGGGGAAACATGGCAGCGAATGATTCTCTCTTCACAAATATGAAAGTTCCAGAACTACACAATTTTTTGCAAGAAAGGGATATTAAAATTTCTTTAATCGGTAAGAATAGAGGAGGGGAAGAAATGCTAGAGCTTTGCAAGAATGTGGCGATATAAAACTTCCAAAACTTGAAAAGGAAACAGAGGAGCACGACGAGTTGATTAATTCGACAATAACATTGCCAAGAGGAAAAGTACTTCCCATCCACTTTCGCTGAAGTTTTGGGTTCATGAGTTCACAGGTATTCCAGACTTCAGGTTTCCCAATATTTACCATTATCTGGTTGGAATAGATGATTGCGATGAAGACTGTTTACGGTCGTATAAAAGTCTTTGAGGGTTTTCGCTCATTTGTTGACGGGCATGTGAAGGGTCTGAAGTACCACGATTTAATTGCTGATGGGACAGGTAAACAGACCGGATACTGCTATTTCCAGTTCAAAGTGAAATTAAATGAAAGATCTTAAACCGAAGATGCAAAGACCTCTACTGGGGTTTTATCGTGCTTAAAAATATTGGAAGCATTTCCTATGCTTACTGTGCTTGTAAAGGCGGGTAAGTCACATGTGTCAGCTATAATTTTTTTTCAATTTTCTGTACAAGCGAACAAGCCAATGTTTTTCCAATTTTTATTTGTTTATTTTGAATGTCTGTGCGAATAAACTGACTCTCTAAGGTATAGGAGATTGGTGACCTGTCATTTTATTTCTTTTTATAATGCTGATGGTGCATGTGGACAATCAGCTGCAGCTCAGTTTGATTTGGAAGCAAGTATTAGATGAAATTAGCTGGAGACTTGCACCTCAGTTTCTTGCCTAAGGGTGAAACGGAAAAAAATTCATAGAAATGCTTTTTCAATGGAAGATGTTCAATTTCAAAAATCAGAATTTGGAAAAATAGTTGTGGATTGTCTAAAACCACATGACCTTAACCCTTTGTGCTCTGATAATCTCACCCAATCATTCGATTTCAATAGAAGTTTTTTAATACTTTGTTGGAAGCTGCCCATTGATGTGTAGCTTTGCAGTTTATGGCAAAAACTTCAATCCAGGCAGAAAGGAAGAAAGAACTTTTGGACTAGATCACATCAATCAACATTGATCATGAGGAAATTATAGAATATGCAGAAATAATTAAAGAATTAGCTGACATATTATTTTATTGCTCAAAATAAAATTTTGAAAGTTTGCCAAATCCTATATATGAGTAATGTAATTTAATTTAATTTTAATTCATTTACTTCTATAGCACCCTTTAACATTTATATGATCAAAGGCGCTTTACAATTAGTGTCTCTTCCACCCATCCCACCCCAGGGGAGGACATCCACCACACAGTAATCTTGTGTGTGGGAAAATTAACGTCTCCTACCCCAACCCTGCAGGAGACGGGGCCTACGGTTTTACGTCCTATCCGAGAAGACGAAGCATCTTGCTTAAGGACACAACGTCATGCCCCAGCCAGGACTTGAACCCAGGCCGTTGGACCCAGAGCCCAGCACACTGACCACTGGACTACTCACGCCATGTAGTACCTTTTTGAAATTAATCTACATCATTCAAAGTTTGCGACTGAGGTAATATTTCAAAAAACACCCAGTCAAAGTACTGGTAATTCAGAATTAAGGTTTTCACAGAGGGCAGGAAGGATAACAGCCTCCAATTTTTACAAATTATGCCACATAAAAGGGCCTTCCCATTCCAAAAACACAGTGAAGCTGTTAATGAATTACTGACCCTTAAGGACGTAATCATTATCTTTCAGAGCAATATCAGTTGACACATGGCAATTACTTCTTTGCTGTCTTCATTTTCTCTGCTAATTGGACCTTTTTTTGTATTGACTTGGACTTCTAGGGACTGTTCACTGATTAAATATTGATAGAACCGTGCTGTGTGCTAACCTTTTCATCCCAAAAAGTGTCCAGTTTAATTGATTTGTTTTGTCTCAAAGTGTTCAGAGCATACATGTTAGTTCTTGATGGATGTGAACTCCTTATCAGCATGACAACAGAAGGCTCTCCAGTTCTCACTTAGTCTCTCTTCACCTGGAAATTCAAGAAAGTTGAGGTCCGGCCTTTTCTTTATTTTTGGACAGTCTGCAAAAATTGTCATTAGGTTATCAAGTTTCAAATTGAAAGCTGTGAGAATTGAGATATGTGTAGAAAACTGATGGTGTCCAATAATTAAATGTGGAGGGCTGTTTTTGATGATCAATTGACTTTGAATTCTCCTCATGATCATCTGTGAGTTTTTCTTTCTTTAAGTGCTAAATATGAGCCCCTTCAAAAGTTTTACAGAATCTAGATTGAATGACCTAACATTGGTGATCACAAATTATTTTCTTGTATAGTATATAGCACAGATGCAAACCTCTGTAAATCCTAAATCTTAAGATATTTAAATTTGGATAACATGTCCCCTTTTTCCCTCCCAACTGCCCTCTTTTGTCCAGAAATGCATGCAGTAACAAAAATAGCAGATTTCATGAAATTTAGTTAAATGAAGTGAATGGTCATGGATTTTTGTCAAACTGAGTGAATGTTTCTGGGTTTGACAATTTTAGTGAGTTTTCTCCATTTTTATTACTGCATGCATTTCTGGACATATCTCAATTCCTAAATTTATGGCCATGACTGTTTTGCCTCAAATTCTCTTAGACTCACCTAAAGTCAATACCACTAAGGTGGATGCACAATGTTTAAAAAGAAAAAAAGAAAGAAAATTACTGTATTATTATTAATTATTACTAATAATGATGATGATGAATGAATAAAGAGTTACAGTTGTAGTCAAGAACAACATTTTGTATTCTTGGATAATTATTACTTAATTAAATTGATTTATAATTATACAAAGCAGAATTATGCCAACATTGTATTTAGGTCTTGAAAGTTATTTTTGAATAATTTGCCAATAATTATTCAATTGATTTACTATATTGTTTTTTTGTCATTTCGTGCAGATCTCTGACCAGTTAGAACTGAAGTAGGGCAAAAAGTTTGGACATGAAGCTGCAGTCAATACCAATAGCACAGTGAATCAAAGAGTGAGTGTTAACTTGACTGTAATTTGACAATTCCTGATAGCTTTTACACTGTAGGTTTATTAATACCAAATTTTTAATTTGTGTCTCTAAACCATAAAAATAAAAATAAAAAATTGCTCACTGAATAAGAGTGTGGGTTTAAACTAGGACAAATTGTTAGCCAGGAAAAAAACATAGCAACTAGCTTACGCTACTAGCCTGGTGCAATCAGCTTATGCCACCAGCAATTAGCTTATGCAGCTAGCTAAATGAATTCCACTAGCCAATGCCACCAGCTATGCCCCTATCCATGCCACTAACATCGTGCCATTCACCCTGGACAGGAGTCCATACCTGGGCCAGTGAATCATGATTGAATGATTGACTGGCACAAGTTAAACATCACATTAATAATTGTTAAAATCTTTCTCAATAGGGAGCTCAGATGTACCTCCTGATGACAACATCAAGCCAAGGCCACCTAGTGGAGGAGGTTCTAGCAGTGGAGGAGGTCATATTGGATTTGAGGGCTACAGCGTAGGCTTTAATGGGCCTGGTATTCCACCCATGACAGGAGGTAACATGGGATATGCAACATACCCTCCAGCAACATGTGTAAGTCATTAATCCACCATTTAGCTTACATGTATGCTGCCTCATACAAGTCTCTCAAAACACAGACAGGGGAAGACTAGTCACTCTCAATTTTGGTGTGGGGTTATAAAAAGTTGTTGAAAATGAGAGAACCCCTCATGGCTACAAATGCAGCCTTTTTCATTTTTGTTTCTGTGCCATGCAATTCTGCAACACATAAAAGGCACTTAGTGCAATACTGCATGATGCACTATAACCCTTTCACCCAGGATGTCATTTAGTAATTCTCCTTACTGTCATACAACTCTTATGATGTTAGTTCAGAGAATTTGATATTGGATCAACTTATTTCATCTCATCACTTGTCTGCTTGTTGTTGTCTTGATATGGTAATGAGAAATTCTGTCTTGGTCATTCACGGGAGTGAAAGGGTTAATATTGCCCATAGCACTTGTTTTTAGAGGAAGAAACATTGTTGGAGCCTCCAGTCTAAATATGGTTATTATGACTGATATTGATGGTAAGCACTTTTGGAGGTTTTCACCTTAAGATGGGGTAACATCTCAAGGCATAGTACTCAGTCATGCAACTGAGGAAAGAAAGGCACTCAAAATATCACATGACGTTGACAAAATAATTTGTTACAATTTGTCAAATTTGAAACTGATAATATTAACATGGCTGCATCTTTTTTACTCAACAGGGAAATGTACCACCCTACCCCTCAGGTCTGCCAGATGTACCACCCAGTTATCCCTCAGAAAAAAGCTACCCCCCTGCCCTGGGGGCCCTCTTAACAACCACAATGCTGCCCCCTCTCCACCAGGTATGACTATTGACAATGTTGGTTTCTTGTAATGTTTAGCTAGATGACCTTCTAAAACTTGGCATTTTTCTTCAGTTTTGCAAGTATAAATCACATTACAGTTGTGTACTTAGTTGCCAAGCCTTTAATTTGGAGTGGGGCTCAAGGTGACGTAATGTTTTGACAAAGACCAGTATCTAGTTACCATGATAACAAAGTAATTTACTTTTGAGAAAGAGCAACATTTGTATCTAAACAAAGTCCCTTTTGCTTCGCTACTGTTCAAAGACTTGGTGACTAAGCACACAATTGCTAAATGGACTATTCTGACTTGCCCCTGATTTTGTAGGAGTACATTGTATGCCCTTGCCTCTTGAACTCTTGTAATTGTTCAACATGCTGCTTTTTTTCATAATATCAGGAGCAATTTTCACACAAGTAAACGATAACAGAAGGGCAAAATTATTTGCTAGAGGGTGTTTTCTTTGACACAAAATTCTCTTAACCTCTTACATCCAATGTCAGTGTTCATATTCTCCATACTATTCTCTATACATTTCCTATGGTTTTGACAAAAGGAATTTGTTTAACAGTCAAGAGCTCCTTTAGTGAATGATCATTTCTTTTTTTATTCTCATGACCTCAATATTTGATTCAGCACTCACTCATGGCCTCTTTTTTCAGCTCCTCATCAGCCTCCTGCTCCCAGTGCACCATGCCCTTCCCAGAATGTTGTTAAATGTAATCAAGCTCATGCTGTCTTTAAATACAATTTTGTAGTCACTGGTAAATCTGCCTTTTGTATCAGTAATTTTACGCCACTCTCTCTGGATGGGTGTTGGAGCAATTTTCACTTGGTGTACAAAATTCTTTTCCTACCATTTGATTGGTCTACAAAATTTATATCATCCACTCAACCAGTCAGATGTAAAATGACTGTCTATGTAAAACCAATCAGGGCTTAGGTAATCCTGTAGCCAAGGTTTTTGAGTTGTATTGAATTCTAGGTCCATTGTTATTATATTATTTGCCTTTATCTGATTGCCTTTTGTGGTTTTTTGTTTTTATATCACAGTAATGAATCAACGAGCACTCCTTTCTGGCCCCCATCCATGTTGCTGTACATTTGGCTCTGGCTGTTTGAAGGTCAGGTAATGCTATTCACTGGATAAATTTCCATCCACTGGAAAGTGCTGTACGTTTTGCTATCTCCTATCTGCTGGATAGCAATTTTTTGGTTGAACAGTGTTATCTGCCCTTTTTACAACTGAGCTCTGTTCAGTAATATATCACAGATGACGTCAAATGTGGTGAAAGAAAAACAAATGGTGTATGAGGCACAGTTAAGTATGTCACTGAAGTTCTTACGACATATTAAAGTCTTCTGTGATCCATTACCATACAGACCGACAACGACATGGAATCTATTTGTTTTAAATGAAAACAAAGCAAAAGTTTGTTAATGGCAAGGCTATGTATCTGTTCTCCAATGAATTATGAACCATGAGCGAGAATCAATCAAAAAACTTGCACAATTTAGCTTATTATATAATTTCAAATAATGCACAGAGTATGTATCTTTTGAGGGAGGTATGTCACACTGAATTTCACAGATTACCAGAAGTGATTAAGAATAGAATTTTTTATTTTTTTTCGGTCTCTTTAAATTTGTTTTTGGTGGTGCTTTTCGGTTTTTGTTTAATTAATTTTCTGTCATTAGTACTGTTGTTGTTATTATTATTATTATAATAACAATAATGATAATTATTATTATTATTATCATTATTATCAATAGCATTGTCATTATTGTTTTTATTATGACCACCATTATCTTTTGTTTTGGCATAAGGAGAAAACTCAGTATAGTTGGTTTTTTTTGTTGTTCTGCAGTTAGCTTTGTTTTTTTTTTTTTTTTTTTTTTTGTAAGGTTTACTAACTGACAATTCATAATGATAATCATTGTTAAAAGAGTAGTAGACTTTTGTCGACTGTTTTAAAGCTCCGAGTCCTCTGATATGGCTTATACTCACAGATAAGTTTTGACTACCGTATGTACATATACTGTGACAATTAATTTTTGAAAATACTCTTATTTTTAATTTGATCTGCCTCTCTACTATAAGTGCTAACAAAAATTACTGTTGACTGAAGGTATTAATAGAACAGCCAGGTAGCTTACGAAATATACAAACTATAGTCTGTCTTTTATTCAGCTATTTGCATAAGACTAACATACTTGTAAGTTCATTTGAAGCTAATTTAAAAAGGTTATTGCTCTATGCACAGTGCATAGCTTATTAACCCATTACACCCTAACATCAGTATGCATATTCTCCATACTGTTCTCTAAACATTTCCTAACTTACTGAAAAGGAGAATTTGCTTAACAATCAAGAGTTTCTTTAACTGGTGATCATTTCCTTTATTCTCATGACCTAATTGTTTGATGTAAGGGTGATACTGTAAAGAGAAATTAGAAGGTAGTGACACTAAGTGATTAAGATACTAAAGGATGTAGCCCCTCTAACTAAATGTTTATGAATGATACATTTAGGCACATTTGTTTTTTATGTTTTGTTTCTGCTTGTTTCTTTTGTTTTTTTAGTTAGTTTTTAACTTGCCAAAACCGTTAAAACTTTTACCTGCCTAAAGAAAGGGCTTAAGAAAGTGACTTAATGCTTTTGTATCTCAAAACATCTAAAGAGATGAAAAAAAAAACTCGACTTAACCTTTTCCAGTGAAATCAAGGGACTGATGATTTTGCAATTAAGATGGTGATGTTTCCTAATGAATTTTTCAAATAACTTTATTGCAAAGTGTTATTTATATTTTAAACTGGAACTTATTTTCTAATCATTCATTACAACAAACTGGAAATAACTTTTTAAGTCTTATTTATTCAATGCATTCCTAATTTGCCACGCCATATTATATAGAAAAAAACCGAAGACTATTTTCAAAACAGTTTAGAGCTAACACTTCAGCTTACCTAGAAAATCAGTAACCACCTCTAATTATGGCGTAATTACTCAGTAGATGCCCATTTTTAAAAACAGTTGTCACCTTCTTGTGCTTGCTGATTACTTATACATGTGATATTATGCAATCATAAACTGTTCTTGAATTGAAGCATAATTAAAGATAAATTTTCTTAGACTGAAAAACCTGAACTTTATCTATCCTGACCACTTAAAGATTGCAAAAAGCAGTGCATGGTCCCAACGTTTTCCAGCTATATGTTCTCAGCCTATTAAAAATAGTCAAATTTGCTAAATGGTAGCATGTAGTTTCTCTGCTGCTCTAGACATTATTGAGGACTCGCCGTTGAATCTTGAATTTCTCGGGTTAGATTATTGAAATCGCCACCAACGATACACAGAAATACCCTACCTTAAAAAAAAAAAAAAAAAATTGACAAAACTTTAGATCGAAGAAACAACAATTAAAGAGGATATTAATAAACCGAAAAGAAACATGGATGGCCAAGTGAAGTGGGATGGAGAAGATTAAAACGGCTTGAAACTGACAAAATTGCAAGACCTGGGCTAATTACTTCGAGTCAAAAGGATTTTGTCTCCAAGTATGATTGTTAGTCTTGTGGATATTATCGTTCTTCCAGACAAATAATAAAACAGCATAAAAAAATAAAACCAAACACAGGTAAGGAGCGACTCAAGAAGCAAAGTTCACTTTTGAAAAAGTCTATTTCAAAATGTACACTTTTTTCTCATCATTGCTAGTAACAAGAATGCGCCCGTCTGGTGCTTTTGTTATCGCAGTAGGGAGTGATAAACGAGTGATACTTTTGCCGGTGAAGCGACCATCTTGAGAAAACCCCTGAACTCGGTTATTGCCAAAGTCACATACTAGAAGGTTACTGGAGCTGTCCACAAGCAAACCATGCGGCGTGTTAAACTGTCCATCTTGATACCCTTCTCCACCAAACTTGTATAAGAATGTTCCTAACTGATCAAACGCTTTGATGCAGTGGTTGCCTTCATCAGATACGAGAAACATGTTTTTGTAGGTAATGCAGCAGGTTGGATTTCGGAGTTTCTCTAGGCCTTTGTCTCCAAATGTGAAAATAGACTCCCCCTCCTTTGACATCACTTGTATCCTATCATTGCCCCGCTCGGTTACAACAATGCGCTCTTCATCATCCACAGTAACGTTTATTGGCCTGCCAAACTCGCCTTTCTCTTTGCCTTTTTTTCCATAACTTTTAGTTACAGTTCCTGTCTGAATATTTAGTCGTTGTATTCTATTATTGCTGTAATCAGCAATTAGGACTTCGTTGACATTTAAAAACGAAATGCCGTCAGGGTACTGAAATTGTCCCGTATTGCTACCCTCGCCTCTACTTTTTCTAAAACAGTTGCCATTTTCATCAAAGACATAGACACAGTTGCCAAAGTTATCTGTGACAACTATCTGGCCCTCTGTATTCACAGCAATGCCATATAGCCGTTCAAGCGTGTCTCCTGGAGGGAGCTTTAACTCCAACTCACCGACCACAACGAGTTCACGTTCTTTTACTTGCACAGTCATGGGACAGGTCGGTAGTTTATCGCCATTAATCTTCACTTCAATGTTGTAGGCCCCGGGTACTTTGGGAGTAAACTTCAGTCCAACATTTCCGTCATATTCCTCATCAACAGTCACGTTTGCCACATCTTTGGCAGGTGTTATTAGCAATTCGAGTTGATCTGTGACATCAGCGTCACTCATCTCTCCTCCAGATGTCCGGGGGCACAAGGTAAGCTTTGCTTCTACACCAGCCCGAAAAGTTTCATCCAGTCCTTGTAGAGTTGATTTAGCTGCGATTGCCGGTTTCTCAGAGACTTGAATAGAACCCAGTTTAAAGTTGCGTTGCGATGCAGCGGTAAATTTGACAAATGTAGCCAGGCGACGTTTTGGAACTACAACTCCACGAAGCTCTTCAAGTTTCTGCCTCAATTTGTTTTTGTTTTGTATGATATCCATAGTTGACCCTCTTTGCACCAGATTCTCCGCAAATTCAGCTGCTTGGAGCATTTGTTTTACCAGAGATTCCAGTTCTTGTTTAGCCGAGTTAGCTCGGTCTAATCTATTCCTACGCGTCATTTCTAAGGACTCTAAAAGCTGTTTTTCTTGCTGTCGCGTCTTTGTGATCACGCGTTCAGTTGCCTTCGACACTTCTTGTTTAGCGATTGCGATATTCATTTCCATATCCTCTGATGTTTTATCTAATTTTCTTAACTTTGCTCGAAACAAGTTTGCCTTTTCCTTGATGGTCTCGGCAGTCAACATAATGTTTTTCTTATCCTCTTGCACTGCTTTTTCAAGCAAGTCAAACGCATGACTTCGGTGGTCTTCGACGACGCAAATCGGACAAATACACGCATCACACGAGGAGCAGTAATATCGTACTCTTTCTTCCGTATGTTGCGAGCAAGTTTCCTGTTGCTGCCTCGGAATGGCTTGGCGATCTTCTGCTTCAAGGACACCCAGCAGACTTTTGTGAAAAAAAGCTGTTAGGCAAACGGTCGAAGCGATTTCCTTGCGGTAAATCGATTTCTGCCTGACACTCGGGGCATCTGAATTTCCCATGTCTCTGGCTCACTCTTGCATGTCTCTCTAAACACTCACAGCAAAATGTATGAAGACATGATATAGTTTTAGGTTCGGTGTAGGTATCGAGACAAATCGAGCAAGTAACTTGTTTCTTGAGATTCTTAAAGAGAGGATCCATGACGATCGTCAGTTAAACTGTGGTAAATTCCTTCGTTATTCAAGCGACGATCCCTTTCAAAACCCGTCATCAAAGGGATACTATTTCAGTTTCCGAGAAAACAGCATAAAGTCTATGATAACTGACTTCCTCCGACCAATCGCATCCTAGAATTTAGAATTAGTTATTCCGTCGTCGGTGGCAACCCTTTCTTGCATGAAAGGAAATTCGGCTGGCAACAACATGGGCAGGGCTCTATTCTGTCCATTTCGACCCTACTGAGTCTGCGTAGCTTGGTTGTGAAGCATTCGGAAAGCTATCAGTGAGCGAAATGCCAAAAATTTTGTTTTATAAATCGCTGAATGATCTCAGTACCGCGGATTTTTATACAGAGAGAATGAGAAAAAATCTAGAGTCTACGAGATCGAAAGAGTTGTTTCAAAAAGAGTCGGTAAGGAAAAGGTAAGCGAATCTGCTTTGCTCCGAGTGTTTGACTGAAATGAATCTCTCTTAGCTTTGTTTTTCCGAAGTAAAATAAAGAAAAGGAACTGTTTCTTTCGATTTTCGTCAATTTCCCTGTTCAATCAGTAATATGTAGTTGGGAATCTTCTAGCGAGTCTATATGGGAATAAATTGTTGCAATGTTGGTAATTACAGGTTTTAATAAATTTAAATAGAAAAAAAAGACGTGTTCAAGTCTGTGAGGGTTAAAAATTACGAAGCTAGTGACTCTTCACCACCACAGCTTATCCCTGTTTCTGTCGCATGAAGAGGTATGGAGTTTCCTTGTCCTGATGGCCAATTAAATTTAAAGCGCGAATGAACACAACAAACTTTTTTATATTTTACAGGGAATCCAAGGTACTGATGATTTCGCAGTTTTTGAAATGATGTTTCTCATTGAGATTTTCAAATAACTTTATTTCAAAATGTTATTTATATTTAAAACCGGAAGTTATTTTCTAATAATTCATAACAACAAACTGGAAGTAACTTTTAGGTCTCAAATCTTCTATCCTTCATCGCTGCCAAGCTGTTTCAGTTAAAGTTACAATCGGTAGGATCTGGGTACGAGATTAGGGCTACGATATGGGTACGAGATGCGTCTTTCTCTCCCTCCCCTTCCCCCTCTCTTCCCCTTCTTCGTGTTTTTGCAGATATTCCGTCGTCAGTGGCAACCTCTTCTCGCACGAAAGGAAATTTGCTTGACAACAACGTCATCAGCTGAGACCGAGATTATTATTCGCGATTTGCATTCCTCTGGCGAGACATTCGACTAAATTTCTCATCTATCTTATTTGAAGTCTATCCTCGGTTTAGTCAATCCCAGAGATCTTTGAAAAACCATGAAGCTACTTTTTACGACTATATTTAGATTTCCGAGAAATCAGAACGGAAATCTGTCATGACTTGACTGATAACATTGAATAGATAAGATGACCTCTTCGGTTTGTGAATTACAACTGTTTATCTGTCGCCTTGTATTTTATTTTTTAACCGACGCTGGCCAAGATGATTTCTTTCAAGCTACCTTCTCTGGAGATTAAATTCCGACATCCTCTGAGTTAGCCGAAGGGTTATCTACAAACGTTCCAGCCTCGAGTAGAATTCCAACCGTTATTTGAAAAATACGAATTCCGAATGTCCATTACAAAAGCGTAAACGAGCTTCATTATGTTCCTTCCAATGAAGGAAAGATAAGGAGAGACGGATATTTGTTATCCTACTTTTGAAGGGCGCCATCTGATGAATATATATTTCGGTTTTTACGTCAAACTTTTTTACCGATGACGGACGCATGCAAAAATGAAACAATTCACTTTAGCCCCCTCAAACTACACCCCATCAATTTTTGTCCGAAATTTGGGCGGTGGCCTATTCAGTGCAAAATAATTGGCCTCGAAATAAAGACTTTGCCAGATTGGTATAAATTTTTTCGATGATTCTTGGCTTTAAGCCGACTCGGTCCGTTTACTTTCAGTTTGATGGCGTGACAAGAGACAAAAAAAGTAATTTTGATAAATTTCCGACTTTGCACCATGAAGTTTTTTTCCACTAACGCATCAACCTCGTGCAGAATTCCAACCGTTATGTGAAAAATATGATGATAAAAGCTTAAATGAAATTCATTGTGTTCCTTCTAACGAAGGAAAGATAAGGATAGAGGATATTTGTTATCCTATTTTTAAAGCGGCGCCATCTTATCTACGTAAATGTATTTCGGTTTTGTTCGTCAAAATTTTTTACCGATGATGTATGTGAGCATGCAAAAATGAAACAATTCACTTTGGCTGTAGGTAACATCCGGTCTCAGTATACATTGTTTGAAAGAACCGTTGGATTTTTAACACAAAATTACAGTCAAGACTTGTTACAGTACTGAATCGGAGCTTCTGTCTTGAAACGGTAAGCTATTTGTGCTCGATGACTATCTCTGAGCTGTTCATTTTCCAGAGGATCTCGCTTAGCTTCTTATAAGTGATGATCAACAAGTTAAACCTCTTCAAGGGAGGGGAGCGAAAGGTGGATAATGACCGTACCCACTCTTACAAGGAAAAATTTTCAAAAGAATGTACAACATCGGTCATCTATTTGAGTGTATCTATTCGCTTTATTCGAGCAAACGATTTAAACTTGAACAGTTAGTGCACCGAGCGATAAGCCGAATTATCAAAAGTTGAAAATTATATTTCTCCTGATATTCTCGGGCCTTGTCATATTGAACAAGTGATCGGAACAAATTTCTCAGGTTTCCGTAGCTTGTTGCTTTTCTAGAATGTGAAAATTATTTTTAAATTCTTGAAAAACCCCCTTCTTGAATAGGTCAACTTTTTCCACAGACTATTTTCGTGGATCTCATCGAAACTTCCTTCCAAGAACGAGTGATTTTTTCCTTTTGAAAGTAGGTACTGCTGAATACTCTGAATATTCCGGAGGTTTTACTTTCCAATAGTAAGGGATAATTAGGGTGAGTATAAAACCCGTGGGGTGAGTATAGGTTACCCGTTGCCAGAACGCAACGGGTAACTTATCATTTTCATGGCAAAAAGGAACAAAATTAATTAACTTTACGCTCATTACATTTGCAGTCTATGAAAGGGAACAAAATTTTTGTCCGAAACTTGAGCGATCACATATTCAGTGCAAAATTATCGACTCCGAAATAAAGACTTTGCCAGATTGGTATAAATTTTATCGATAATTCTCGGCTTTAAGCCGATTGAGTCCGTCTATTTTCAGTTTGATGGCGTGACAAGAGACAAAAAATCATGTCGATAAATTCCCGACTTTACATCATGGAGTTTTTTCTACTAACGCACCAACCTTGCGCAGAATTCCAACCGTTATGTGAAAAATAAAATATGAATTTAGAATGTCCATCACAAAAGCTTAAATAAACTTTATTATGTTCCTTCCAATGAAGGAAGAATAAGGACAGACGGATATTTGTTATCCTATTTTTAAAGCGGCGCCATCTAATCTACGTAAATGTGTTTCGGTTTTGTACGTCTAACTTTTTTACCAATGATGTATGTGAGCATGCAAAAATGAAACAATTCACTTTGATTGCAGGTAACATCCGGTCTCAGTATACAATGTTTTGAAAGAACCGTTGGATTTTTAACACAAAATTACAGTCAAGACTTGTTACAGTACTAAATCGGAGCTTCTGTCTTGAAACGGTAAGCTATTTGTGCTCGATGACTATCTCTTCATAAGCTATTCATTTTCCAGTAAGTGTGATTTGCGTCATCGAAGACAAAGTTGTAAATAAGAGGAACGGCCGGGTTGACAAGTGTTGTACCCTTAAAAGATAACACATTGATATTTTTCAAGAATTTAAAAATTATTTTCAAATTCTTGAAAAGCCTTTCTCTGAATAGGTCAAGTTTTTTCCACAGAGTCTTTTCCTAAATCTTATCGAAACTTCCTTCAAAGATCCTTCAAAGGTACTCCTGATTACTCGGAATTTACCGCAAGTTTCCCTTTCCAATAGTAATGGATGGTTGGGGTGGGTCAGGAGCCCATTACTGGGTATAATGGGCTCCTGGGTGGGAATAGGACTCGTGGGGTGGGTATAGGTTACCCGTTGCTAGAACGTAACGGGCAATTTATTATTTTTATGACAAAAAGAAACAATGTTTATTTCCTTTACGCTCATTACATTTGCAGTTTATGAAAGGGAACAAAATTGGCCTCTCAAACTGCACCCCATCAAATTTTGTCCGAAATTTGGGCGATCGCCTATTCAGTGCAAATTAATTGACTCCGAAAGAAAGACTTTGCCAGGTTGGTATAAATATTCTCGATGCTTCTTGGCTTTAAGCCGATTCATTCCGGTTATTTTCAGTTTGATGGCGTGACAAGGGACAAAAAAACAATTTTGATAAATTCCCGACTTTTCACCATGGTTTTTTTCTTCTTTTCTTCCAGGAAAAAGTTGATCTCCTTCGGAAGATCTTATACAAGTCCCTTTGCCTTCATCAATATGAATAAGTAACGTTTCTAACTTCAAAAGGTAATTTGCATCGATGCTGACTGTTTTAGAAATCCAAACAACACTAGTATCGTTATGAAATCATAAGAATAACAACATTAACAGCATATAGAAATCTCACTGTTCCCTTCCCTGTTTAAAAAGAAACCACGAGTTCTTCTATTGAATGAGATATATTAGGAAAAAAACATCATTGTTTATATATCGATACCTTATGATATTTTTTTCTAAAAACATCGACAAATAATGCATCTGTTTCAAGGATATACACAATCAAAATGCAAGATCATCAAATAAAGTTCCTTGATTATTATTGATTATGCACGGATATTTTTACAAACCCTCCGTAAAATACAGGACCTTCACACAGAGGTAGCTAATATGGGACATTCCCCGAACACATGCAAAATCTATGAGTCACAATGTATTTTTAATTTAGGAAGCACGGATCAAAGGAAACCTGCTTTCTTATTTAATTTCTGCAACAATAGCTCCCTTGAGAGCCCAGTAAATCGGTTTGGTTAAGAGCACCTCTCACACAATTGACTTGAGCTACTGCAAACTAAGTAGGAATCAACAGGTCAAATGAAACTTGTTGCGTTCTCTTAGCCGTTAAATTTTCCAGTTGGTCTCTGATTTGCGTGACTGGCGTGACAGTGTAACGAACACTCCAGTAGAACAGAGGGCAAAGGTGTGTTCCTCTTTGACGGACAATGTAAAAAATCCATTTACAAAAAAAAGACGCTAGAGTCCAAACTCCGCAGAAAATATGTTTTAAACTTGTTAAATGAACCACAACATTTTGCTTAAATAAAAATTTCTCAAAATTTTATACCAAGGGTTCAAAAAATAGCGCGAACAAAACCTCAAAAACAATTATCTAAAGTCCGTTAAAACAAGCAACAAAACTACGCCAAAAATGTCCACGTCAGTTTTCCAATGACAAGGTTAGAGTTCTTCGACATGATTTGCTAATTGTGAAATCACGTGCACCGCCTGTGAATACGAAAACAAAAATACAAGGCAGGGAGAGGAAGATAAAAATTGCAATTTGAAATTTAAAACTTAAAAGATTTTTTACAAACAATCTGTGTTTAAGTTTTCACTAATTTCTCCTTTTTTTTTCAAACTGAGAAGAAACAGGGTCAAGATGGACAGCATAAAAGAAGCCATATCAGCTATCTTCACAGGTATGGCGGTCGCCGACTTCCTTCGCGAAACTGGTCGCGTGTTGCAAGCTATCGAAGTATACAAGGAATGTTTGATTATAATACATAGTCAGGTGCTGGTAATCGATATTTCACTGGCAAACACTATGTTCTGTGCCATCTACTTGAAATTAATCTGTGCTTACGATTATATAAAGGATTACACAAATACAGAAAACGTTCTTAAAGAACTTCTCCTCTATCTAGACTCTCATGACACCGTTAAAAAAGGATGGCTACATTTAAAACTGGCAGAAATACTTCGGGTACAAAGTAAGATCACGGAGGCCTGGAAATTTTACGAATCAGCAGTCAACATCATGAAAACGATTGGAGACACACATGGCCAGGGAATATGTTACATAAGGCTCGGGAAAATGTTTCAATCGCTTAATCAATATGACAAGGCCCGAGAATATCAGGAGAAAGCACTCGCTATCAGAATAGAAATTGGCGACAGGCATGGAGAAGCAAGAAGCTACGGAAACCTAGGAACTTTGTTCAAATCACTTGGTCATTATGACAAGGCCCGAGAATATCAGGAGAAAGCACTCGCTATCACAGTAGAAATTGGCGACAGGGATGGAGAAGCAACAAGCTACGGAAACCTCGGAACTTTGTTCCAATCACTCGGTCAATATGACAAGGCCCGAGAATATCAGGAGAAAGCACTCGCTATGAAAATAGAAGTTGGCGACAGGCATGGAGAAGCAACAATATACGGAAACCAAGGAACTTTGTTCCAATCACTCGGTCATTATGACAAGGCCCGTGAATATCAGGAGAAAGCACTCCCTATCAGAATAGAAATTGGCGACAGGCATGGAGAAGCAACAAGCTACGGAAACCTAGGAACTTTGTTCCAATCACTTGGTCATTATGACAAGGCCCGAGAATATCAGGAGAAGGCACTCGCTATCAAAATAGAAATTGGCGACAAGCATGGAGAAGCAACAAGCTACGGAAACCTTGGAACTTTGTTCCAATCACTTGGTCATTATAACAAGTCCCGAGAATATCAGGAGAAAGCACTCGCTATCAGAATAGAAATTGGCGACAGGTATGGAGAAGCAACAAGCTACGGAAACCTAGGAACTTTGTTCCAATCACTTGGTCATTACGACAAGGCCCGAGAATATCAGGAGAAAGCACTCGCTATCAGAATAGAAATTGGCGACAGGGATGGAGAAGCAACAAACTACGGAAACCTAGGAACTTTGTTCCAATCACTTGGTCATTATGACAAGGCCCGAGAATATCAGGAGAAAGCACTCGCTATCAGAATAGAAATTGGCGACAGGGATGGAGAAGCAACAATCTACGGAGACCTAGGAACTTTGTTCCAATCACTTGGTCATTATGACAAGTCCCGAGAATATCAGGAGAAAGCACTCGCTATCAGATTAGAAATTGGCGACAGGCATGGAGAAGCAACAAGCTACGGAAACCTAGGAACTTTGTTCCAATCACTTGGTCATTATGACAAGGCCCGAGAATATCAGGAGAAAGCACTCCCTATCAGAATAGAAATTGGCGACAGGCATGGAGAAGCAACAAGCTACGGAAACCTAGGAACTTTGTTCCAATCACTTGGTCATTATGACAAGGCCCGAGAATATCAGGAGAAAGCACTCGCTATCAGAATAGAAATTGGCGACAGGAGTGGAGAAGCAACAAGCTACGGAAACCTAGGAACTTTGTTCCAATCACTTGGTCATTACGACAAGGCCCGAGAATATCAGGAGAAAGCACTTGCTATCAGAATAGAAATTGGCGAGAGGGATGGAGAAGCAAGAAGCTACAGAAACCTAGGAACTTTGTTCCAATCACTTGGTCATTACGACAAGGCCCGAGAATATCAGGAGAAAGCACTCGCTATCAGAATAGAAATTGGCGACAGGTATGGAGAAGCAACAAGCTACGGAAACCTAGGAACTTTGTTCCAATCACTTGGTCGTTATGACAAGGCCCGAGGATATCAGGAGAAAGCACTCGCTATCAGAATAGAAATTGGCGACAGGCATGGAGAAGCAACAAGCTACGGAAACCTAGGAACTTTGTTCCAATCACTTGGTCATTATGACAAGGCCCGAGAATATCAGGAGAAAGCACTCGCTATCAATATAGAAATTGGCGACAGGCATGGAGAAGCAACAAGCTACGGAAACCTAGGAACTTTGTTCCAATCAATTGGTCATTATGACAAGTCCCGAGAATATCAGGAGAAAGCACTCCCTATTAGATTAGAAATTGGCGACAGGCATGGAGAAGCAACAAGCTACGGAAACCTAGGAACTTTGTTCCAATCACTTGGTCATTATGACAAGTCCCGAGAATATCAGGAGAAAGCACTCCCTATCAGAATAGAAATTGGCGACAGGCATGGAGAAGCAACAAGCTACGGAAACCTAGGAACTTTGTTCAAATCACTTGGTCATTATGACAAGGCCCGAGAATATCAGGAGAAAGCACTCGCTATCAGAATAGAAATTGGCGACAGGCATGGAGAAGCAACAAGCTATGGAAACCTAGGAACTTTGTTCCAATCACTTGGTCATTATGACAAGGCCCGAGAATATCAGGAGAAAGCACTCGCTATCAGAATAGAAATTGGCGACAGGGATGGAGAAGCAAGAAGCTACGGAAACCTAGGAACTTTGTTCCAATCACTTGGTCATTATGACAAGGCCTGAGAATATCAGGAGAAAGCACTCGCTATCAGAATAGAAATTGGCGACAGGGATGGAGAAGCAAGAAGCTACGGAAACCTAGGAACTTTGTTCCAATCACTTGGTCGTTATGACAAGGCCCGAGGATATAACGAGAAAGCACTCGCTATCAGAATAGAAATTGGCGACAGGCATGGAGAAGCAACAAGCTACGGAAACCTAGGAACTTTGTTCAAATCACTTGGTCATTATGACAAGGCCCAAGAATATCAGGAGAAAGCACTCGCTATCAAAATAGAAATTGGCGACAGGGATGGAGAAGCAAGAAGCTACGGAAACCTAGGAACTTTGTTCCAATCACTTGGTCATTATGACAAGGCCCAAGGATATCAGGAGAAAGCACTCGCTATCGAAATAGAAATTGGCGACAGGGATGGAGAAGCAACAAGCTACGGAAACCTAGGAACTTTGTTCCAATCACTTGGTCGTTATGACAAGGCCCAAGAATATCAGGAGAAAGCACTCGCAATCAAAATAGAAATTGGCGACAGGGATGGAGAAGCAACAAGCTACGGAAACCTAGGAACTTTGCTCCAATCACTTGGTCGTTATGACAAGGCCCGAGAATATCAGGAGAAAGCACTCGCTATCAAAATAGAAATTGGCGACAGGCATGGAGAAGCAACAAGCTACGGAAACCTAGGAACTTTGTTCCAATCACTTGGTCGTTATGACAGGGCCCAAGGATATCAGGAGAAAGCACTCGCTATCAATATAGAAATTGGCGACAGGGATGGAGAAGCAACAAGCTACGGAAACCTAGGAACTTTGTTCCAATCACTTGGTCGTTATGACAAGGCCCAAGGATATCAGGAGAAAGCACTCGCTATCAAAATAGAAATTGGCGACAGGCATGGAGAAGCAAGAAGCTACGGAAACCTAGGAACTTTGTTCCAATCACTTGGTCGTTATGACAAGGCCCGAGAATATCAGGAGAAAGCACTCGCTATCAGAATAGAAATTGGCGACAGGGATGGAGAAGCAGCAAGCTACGGAAACCTAGGAACTTTTTTCGCATGCCTTGGGCAACATAGCGAAGCTGAAGAGTGCATGGAGAAAGCACTTCGTATCAAAAAGAAAATTGGTGAAAAAAGAGGAGAGGCAACAAGTTATAGAAACCTTACTGGTTTTTTTCTCTCGCTCGGCAAGTATGCAAAGGCTGATAAATATCTAAATAAGGCAATGGCAGTTAGAGAGGGTATCGGTGATAGCAGCGGAGAAGCAGCAGATTACAGACACCTCGGGTTAATTTCTTGTAAGCGTGGTGAATATGACAAGGCTCTAGAATATTTCAAGAAAGCCTTTGGAATTTATATGAAAATCGGTGAGAGAGAAGGACTACTAGCCAGTTACAGCAATTTAGGATTCTGTTTCCAATTGCAAAGTAAATATGACATGGCTGAAGAATACCTTAAACAGGCTCTCCTATTAAGTAGGGACATTGGACTCAACTTGGAGGAGTTTCAGTGTCTTTGTAATCTATCGGTGTTAAAGGCGTCACAAGGTAATCGTGAAGAGGCTTCTTTTCATCTTTTTCAAGCCATCCAAAAATTCGACACTTTGAGAGGTTTTCTTAAAGAAAACGATCAGTTTCAAATATCTTTTTTAGAAGAGCACGGCACCTTTCCCTACAAGTTCCTCAGTTGGTTGCTTTCTTCCATTGGAAAGTCGCAAGATGCCCTTTACGTCGAAGAGCTGACAAGGGCAAGAGGCCTGGCCGACTTGATGGCAGCTCGGTACTCTGTTCAAGAGCAGATCTCAAGCGATCCACAATCTTGGTGTGGCATTCAAGGGATCATCACAAAAGAAGCAGAATGTGCATGCCTGTACATTTCGGTTGGTCAAAATGATGTACGGTTTTGGATAATTAAAGCAACGGGAGCCATTCAATTTTTAGAAAAGAAAGTGAACCTGGACCAAAACAAGGTGACCGGAATAGTCCCTGAGTTAGATGAGTTTTTTAAAGAAGCCTTCCGCAGCCAAGCCATTTTACCCGAAGAGAATTGCGAAGATCGATCTTTAGATGACACCGAACTGACGTCACTTACCTACGACAAGCGCTCACTGCTGCGTGACTATGATGCCAAAGATTTCAAAACAAGTCTTGACTTGTGTTACAAGATAATCATCGCTCCTGTAGCCAGTTTACTGAGGCAGCCCGAGATCATAATTATCCCTGATTCCTGTGTGTACCAAGTGCCATTTGCAGCCTTGGCTGACGAAGGAGGCAAGTATTTATCAGAGACATGCAGGATTCGGATAGTTCCCTCTCTGACCACTCTTAAGCTTGTTCAAGACAGTCCTCCAGAATATCACAGTCAGACCGGGGCACTGATAGTGGGTGACCCTGTGGTTGGAGAGGTGATTTACAAGGGAAGGCGCAGAAATATAGCACCATTGCCGTGTGCAAGAAAGGAAGCAGAGATGATTGGAAGACTTCTTGGCGTAACGCCTTGGATAGGATATTCCGCGACAAAGCATTCTGTACTTCAAACGATAAATTCAGTGAGCTTGATACACATTGCTGCCCATGGTGATGCCGAAAGAGGGGAGATTGCTCTTTCTCCTAAGCACCCTTCCCCACTCTCACCTTTACCTCGAGAAGGAGATTATCTTTTGACGATGGCGGATATTTCAAAAACTAGGTTGCGAGCTAAACTAGTGGTTCTTAGTTGTTGTCACAGTGCTCGCGGACACATTAGAACCGAGGGAGTTATCGGAATTGCCCGAGCGTTCTTAGGAGCCGGAGCTCGCTCAGTGTTAGCGGCACGATGGGCCCTGGATGACACAGCCACGGAGCAGTTCATGACATGTTTCTACAGACATTTGTTCCGCGGTGAAAGCGTCAGCGAATCTCTCCATAAGGCCAGAAAGTGGATGAGAAACAACGGTTTTGACAAAGTTTCTCAATGGGCGCCATTAATGATCATAGGCGACAACGTGAAATTTGATTTTGGAAATTGGCCGGTGCCTGACGTACCTTAAAAGGCATGACTTGGATAAATCCTCTGTAGGAGAATGAACCAGACTCAGTAAAGCTCTGAACTATTTAATTACTAGCCTGTAAAAGAAGGACAACTCGAATCGATACACAGAGGAAGACATTTCTGTAAAATTCTCATCAGACATCTAAGTTTAATAATCTGAAACAAGACAGTGTATAGTATTATCTCTTTATAAGAGTTCCGAAGTCATTATTATAGTGAACAAGCCAAGGTTTCGAACGCGATTAGTTCTTCAAGGAAATTCTTAATCCTTTTCAAAGGTGATTAGTTAGCCAATTGAAGAGACTTTAAAACTAATGTGTGACTTGGAAAAGAAGATTTCCTAAGCTTAAATTTTTGGAAATTTCTTGCAAGGCTTTTGACAAGAAATATTGTGGTTATATATCCCTAATTAAACACATTTAAAGAAAAGAAAAAGAGATAATTTTTGTGCAGTGATGCAAACCATTGTATATTCATAGATACCCCAGTAATTTTATTAATTTAACCTTGTAACCCCAAAGAGTGACTAGCATCTAATTTCTCCTCACAATATCACTCCTGAATCAAACATTAAGGTCAGGAGAATAACGGAAATGATCAACAAGTACAGGAGCTTGATTGTCAAGAGAGGTTGTCAGTAATTTTCGAGAATCCGGCGAAAGAAGCAAAAATTCAACTTATTTGCTCCAAAAGACCCTTTTGGTGAATTGTTTTCAAAAATAATATTCAAAAGTTCCAGCGAGTTTTTATTTTGGGAAAAAATACGAAAGTTCGAAATCGGCCTAAACGTACCTAATTTGCATCATTTCTATCGGGCTTTCAGTGCATTTTCACAACGCTCGTACAAGACAAAGAAAAATTATCTTGAATTCATTTTTTCATAAGTTGTTTTTCATCCCTCGGAGTAGCTTTGCAACTATATTTCATCTCCAAGTGGACTTTCTTTCGTTTGTAACCAACCGCGTGAAATACACTATATTTTCTATTCCGTTTGTATGCTGAATTTTGCTATATTTCAGACGACCATAACATCGGGGGTATAATAATGTACATAAAATAAAAAAGCTCTTTTCAACGAGAAATTATTCATGTTTATCATGCAAAAATATTATTTTTGGCCCATGAAAAGCGAGCGCGCCAGACCAAAATATATAGCGTGCATTTTCACGGAGTTAGGCCAGTTTTCTTGCTGTACTCCTACTGTAAATCGCACGCTATTGGGACAAAACTCGACGTGTTTGGTCTCTACTTCAGTTTTGATTCATTTAAATATATCAATTTTAACTTAAAAATTAACCTACCTTTATTGTTAAGTGAACAAACCACCGTTTTAGGTAAAGTTTTTGAGTTGACTTTTCTCGAGTGCTAAATAATCAAATCGATGTTTACAAAGATACCAGCTCTGTCGACGTGTTCTTAGCTGAAATTGGCCCGTCGCATATATTGTTCTTTAATTTACAATCTATCCCACTGGCATGACTTTAGAGTAAATTACATGTAACTATAAATGTTGTTGTAAATACGTGAGCGTGAGCTAAATAAAATCTTCGCACACATAAAATATTCGAAACATGTAGTTGTCGCATGAAAATACTCGCTTAATTGTGCATGAACTTCGGTGTTTTGCCCGGTTGCTTTTATAGATTTCTATCACTGTCACTTTAATTAAAATAGTATGTTTGTGTAGTTCACCTGTTTAGATACATTTTCAAATCAACTGCAGGCTGGAATTCTGTTGGTAAAAATTGTCGAAGAAATCCGAGAAAAATGGCATGTAGCACCGGGCAGTCGTGCACATTCCATCTTACCGATTTCAACAAAACTTTGCCAGTTTAAAGGATCTACCCCAAAACTAAAAACGACAAACTGGTTTCTGTTTTGGTTTTTTCCTGGGGGATATAGACCACCCACCGGTTTTTCTTGATCCTTAGTTAATGTCCACCTCAAGTATCAGTCAATTTGATTGACGGCTTGTCAATCAATAGAGGCAAATAAACGACTGAGTTTTTAGACTTTTCGATTCATCCAAATATTTGACAACTTTGAAAAGTGAGATGCAAAGATCTTTATTATTTTTTTTAGCTTAATAGCAGCTGTATCCTCTCCTGCAGTCTTCGTCTAAATTTGCAAGGTCACTCCTTATCTTCTGTCTTGTTAGAGGCGGTTGCCTTACTAGTTTCCTCCCCTGTCCAGCTCATGTCAAGGAGATAATTCTTTGCTTTCTGAGAAAAGGTGGCTGGTTTTTGTGTTTTCCAAAGAGCCCATGCAAAGTCCATTTGGCTAGTTAGGGATGTTTCGTCAGAAGTTTACCTGAGGTCCGACCTTGAACGTAGCCACCCCCTTTAAAATGGCAAGCCGGTCTTCGTCCATTTTCTCTTGATCTTATCGTAGGCGGATTTTTTTGTCAGCTTCACTGTGTTGCCTTTGTTAGGGTGCTTTTGGATGGCAGCCAATGACTGAAACGTCTTGATACATCCTTCCTCTTACAAGAATATCTCGCTTTCTTGTTCTGTCTGTGACGGATTGGTTATAGTTCTCGCAATGACCCGCGTTCAGGGATCTGTGCACGTTGCTGATAACCTCCCACTTCTACGATTAGTTTGCTGAAGGTTTCTAATGCGATGAGCCTAGTGAGACCCTGAGGTGCTCCAAACTGTGCCAGCTGGTCTGCGCTATAAACTTGTCGCAGTTTGAAAGTCAGAGGGAGGGTCGCCCACCTCTATTTATGTGAGTGTCTCTACAGTACCTGCGTATCTCAAGCAATCATATGATATAAAGTTCATTTCAGTCACAAATCATTAGTTAGGAAAACTGATGTTCAGATAAGCGCTCTTCTTGCCCTTTTTCCTTATTCATTGCTGACTCTAAGATAGCAGTTACAGTACGCGTTCTATTAGGTTTACAGTCACCTTGCCACCAGGAAGACTTGCCACCAGCTTTGATTTCTTCTGCCATCTTCAGATTCACCTCTCTCTCAACTTTACTTCTCCGATTTTTATGACGAGGATACTGGCATTTACAAACCCGAAGGTCTGAATCTCAAACCAAGTTGTGCACTATATTTGAGATATATCGGGAAATCGGGGCCTTAATCTCCAAATAAGCCAATACGCGCTAGAATAAGCTTCTTCTCGGACGAAACGCACGTTTGGGATACATTAACGTCTCTCAATTTTTTTTTATTTTTTATGCTGTACACCCACGAGTTTAGACGTGTGAGCTGTTGCCGTCCCTGGCCAGCGCAAGAATTGAGAGCCTTTTAGACACTCGATTTCTTATACGGCATCACTATGAAGACGTAATACAACTGATAAACCTACACTACATAGGATTAACAATGTCTGTTGCGCTGTTGCGAGAAGGAGGAAAATATTACCGACAGTGTAAATTCTTTAAGAGTTTCAGAGACTTTTCAGAGATGTCTATCTTTGGCTGTCACAAAAAATTGACCAGTCATAAATTGACCAGTGAATAAAATATTTTGAAATATCGTTCGGAATTTGCCTTTTATTGCGTGCAAATCAAGGGTAGACAAAGTTTATAAAACATTTGACAAGAACTTCATGGGGTTTACCTCGATAATTTTCGTCGGCCAGAGTCAAGACGCACCAAGCTAAGTGACATCGCCCTCCAGTAAAATAATTTTCCAAAGAATAAATGTGGCGAGCGTGGGGAAACGCACATTTTTTTTCATTATTGTGATCAAAGCCCAATGATGTACCTAAATTGGTACTTACGGTATCAAATCATTGATTATGACAGGGTGATTAAATTTTTAATTTTTCTGTCGAACTCACTGCACGAACTGAGAAAGTAAAAACTTGTATTTATCTCTCACGCATTTCGTCTGACAATAGTAGACTTCATCAAGGAGTTTTACAAGTAGGGTAAATAGGCTTGCTCATATACAAATAATAAATAAGTTGTCTCTTTGCTATTGAAGCTAGTGGATATAATTCGCCAGGTGCGCCTGCGGTGTTATACATGCGTGACATTTTTCGGACGTTACATGTACGAGTACGTAATCTGTTTGAGGGTCACAGATTTAATGTAAATATTTGACCCCTCGACATCACGTAATGTCTCTAGTTTACAGAGGTCTCAGAAAGCTTCATTACTTAGATGCCTTCTGCGCGTAGAAGGCTACAAGCGAATTTCTCAGGTGTAATTGCTTTTGATTTCTCAACTGATGTTGTCGCAAACAGCTTTTGGGAGTCACGAAACAAAAAAACTTATTGGAACCTAGTTTCATGTACTAATGGAAGTAAATGGCAAATAAAACCATATTCTCTTGAGAAATAAAGTTATAAATAACAGGGGTTCTTTGAAACAAATAGTGATAGAAAAGGTTTTAGTTCTGGTCAATATTGACTTTTCATAGCCTACTTCCAAATCTGAGGGAACGCGCCGAAGGATTAAAAAAAACATACATGTGTGATAATGCAAGGAGGAGAATAAAAATACAAATAAAGAAAAAGGAGAAAACATAGAAACCCGTGTTGCGGCGCGCAGATATCTTTTGAGCCAGACCTACACACTTATGCCCGACACCACGCAAAGAAACTCGAAAGAGTGCTGTATATGAACTTGCTCGCACGTGCACGCAGGAAAGGCCATGACAATCAGCGAAAATAATGCCAAATGCAGATGATATTTGCAGTCAAAAATCAGGCAAATAAGATGAGAGAAGGATAAAGAACTTTCTGGAGGTGTCTTCTTAAAAAAAAAGAAAAACAATTTTACTTCTCATGAAAGGTCACGCAGTCACGCTACAAATTTCTAGGTGAAATTTCTTTATGGTGGAAAGTGGAAAAACCATTTTCCAGTCTTATTTTCTGGAAACATGGTGCAGTTAATAAATTGTATGGGGCTATTGATATTTCCTATCAAATAAGGGGGGCAGAGTTTCCCGAAAAGCCGAAATTGTTACACTCGGGAACTTGTACGTCAACAAGCACGCGGCATGTGAATTTAAAATCTCCTCTCCTGTTACAGTTTCCTTATTGTGAACTGTGCGATAATGATAATAAACAATCAAATTGTAGACTAATGAATGTTTTGGTTTTGTACAAGTGCCCTATTTCCTGATTTTAGCAAATCTTTAAAGTAATAAACGACAGGAGAAAGAAACGCTACGATTTTCCCATCGATTTTTCAGCTAAAAACACATCGACAGAGCTGGTATCTTTATAAACAGCGATTTGTTTATTTATCATATCAAACTTACGTTTAACATCTGCCTCTGTAGATTTTCGTGACATGTCACGCAGTCTGAGGTCAGTCAAAAACACGCTACTTTTCGAACATTTTCCTCTTTTTCGTGTATTTCATTTGAATTGCTATCTTTCTTACCTTCAGTTTCTAAAACTAACGTACATAAGCTTTCTATACCACTGTATTTGAAGGAAATCATTAAAATATTTCGTTCGGGTTTTTGAGACTTATGGTTAGCGATTCAGATATGTCGAAGAGGGGTTAACGCCACATGCAAGCAGTGGCCATGGAGTCTGGGACTATAACTCTAAAGCGCATGCCTAAAACTGGTCATTACCGCGAAATACGAAAAAAACAATAAATTTGGCGCAATTTGATGTATAATACATGAGGTTTGGATATTGTTTGGGTTCGGGAAATGGGACTCGAAGTTTACGCACTGGTGATTTTTTCTTCGCTGGCTCTTCTCGCGGTGGCGGTAGATGCACAAAACGATTTCGACGAAGAAACAAATGGTCCAAAAGGGGAAAAACTGCCTTGGTTTACTTACGAAATAAACAAGTAAGTAAAAATTGCGTTTATCGAAGTGTATTCCAACCTGTTTCTTTTTTCTTTTTAATTTTTTTCAATTTTTTTTCACCGAACTGATTTTTTTTTATCAGCTATCTCATATATTCCCTGTCGAAGAAGTCTGATCAAGAGCCGAACGACGAAAGTGCTGATTCTGTGATTGTGGGAATCATGGAAAAATATTGAGGGAATCTGAGATTCGCGGAGTTGTTATAAATTCCAGAATTCTCAACGTCTTCAGGAAAAAGATTTCTCTCCTGCCTTGGTTTACTTACGAAATAAACAAGTAAGTAAAAATTGCGTTTATCGAAGTGTATTCCAACCTGTTTCTTTTTTCTTTTTAATTTTTTTCAATTTTTTTTCACCGAACTGATTTTTTTTTATCAGCTATCTCATATATTCCCTGTCGAAGAAGTCTGATCAAGAGCCGAACGACGAAAGTGCTGATTCTGTGATTGTGGGAATCATGGAAAAATATTGAGGGAATCTGAGATTCGCGGAGTTGTTATAAATTCCAGAATTCTCAACGTCTTCAGGAAAAAGATTTCTCTCCTCCATTCAGCGTTCAAGAAAGCGTCAAAAAGTGGGGGGAAAAGTATAAAGAAGCTTATTGATGCGTGGAAGGCAAAAAACCACTCCTTCAAAATTTTCTATCATGAGCTTGAAAACAACTCATTGATTGAGGAAAACCAACAGCTTCGTGGGCAGAAAAGGAAAGCTGAACTGGATTTAGCCGCAGAGCAGGCAAAGAGATTAAAAATTGAGCAGGAGTTTGAAGATGTTATTAGGGATTCGGAAAACAGAAAAGAACAATACAAACAAAAATTCAAAAGATTAGCGAAAAAAGCAGCAAGAATGCAAAAAAAGGGACAAAGAGGTCCAAACAAAAGCAAACGTTTCACTGATTATACCAAACAACATCAGGCAAGATTAAGGCGAGGATTTAAAGAAGACTGCCACTCAGCACTGTCATTTTTAGGCCTCTACAATTTTATTGCCACCAAGGTTGAGGTATTTAATAATGACAATCAACAATATGAAACTATTTCATTGGTAGAAGAGGGAGAGTTACAACTATTGGAAACAGAGCCAAGAGAACTGACTGACAATGATATTGATGACATCAATATGTGGGTTTACTTGAAGGAAAAATTGAATATATCTAATGAAGCTTGGCATGAGTTGGCCATGAAGTGTAAAGACATGCCCACAAAATATAAAATATGCAAACACCTAGATAAACTAAATGCCAATTGGAATCTGAGAAGTACACCAGGGGAGGCAGAGGGAGTACAGATTTCTTTCAGGGGGAGTCTTGAGGAACAGATAAAAAGGCTGCAGAAAAATGGAGTATTGGACAAGGTTACTACTATTAAAGTAAAGCTCAGTGGTGATGGTACCAACATTGGGAAAAGGCTTAAACTTGAAAATGTCACATACACAATTTTGAATGAAAAGGATGCAGCAATGAATGAAAAAGGGAACTATGTTCTAGCAATAATTAAGACAACAGAGAGCTATGACAATCTTAAAGAAAGCCTTGCTGATCTAAATAATGAAATGTCAAATTTAAAAGAAATTACTGTAAATAGTCATAAGTATAGCATTGAGTATTTTTTGGGAGGAGACTGGAAGTTTCTAGCCTGTGTTTGTGGTTCAGGGGCTGCTAATCAAAATTTCTCTTGTATTTGGTGTAAGTGCCCAGGAAATGAAAGGTTTGACATCAGTTAAAAGTGGTCTATAACTGACAAATCTCTTGGGGCAAGAGATTTACAAGAAATAGGTAAGTATGCAAAATCTAAGCAATATAATTGTAAAACCAATCCATTATTTGATTTTATTCCTATTGACCATGTAATAATTGATACACTACATTTATTTTTAAGAATACCTGATAATTTAATTGAACTTCTGATCAGGGAACTTCACGGGAAAGATGCCATTGACAAGGTATCTACTTTTTCAAATGGGTTTTGTCGAAATAAGTATAGACATATGGCTGGGTATGAGAAATTTGTAAAAGAACTTGGAATTAATTTTGAATGGAAAATTAATAGGGACAGCAAGAAGTTGGAGTACAGAGACCTTACTAGACCTGAAAAACTCTTGCTTTTCCAACATAGTAATTTTCACTTACTATTACCAGAGTTTCATAATGTGGACAAGCTGCAAGCCCTTTGGGGTAATTTCATAGATATTATAGGTGATCTTAAACTTAATTACACTACAGATGATGCTGTCTCTAGCCTCAAGGACAAAATCAAAAAATGGTTTCAAAAATTCTTAGACCTTTATCAAGCAAAAGATGTAACACCATATATGCATTCTTTGTATGTTCATGTACCTGAATTTTTAAAGCTATACCAAAATTTAGCTTATTACACTCAGCAAGGTATGGAGAAGTACAACAACACTGTATCAAAGGACTACTTTCGATCATCTAATCATAGAGGGGTTTCTGCTCTAAAGCAACTTTTCTTGAAAAAACACAGAATACAGCTTTTGGAAGCTGCTGGTTTGGAAAGGGTGAAGGAAAGCTACAACTGTGGAAACTGTTCAACTTCTGGCCATACCATCAAAACATGTACTGCAAAATGCAGCAAATGCGATGCTCCCACTTTCTGTGCACATCTTGTTAAAATAGATGGTAAATGGAAGCCAAGATGTGATTTAATCAATTAGTAATGATATAATATATCAATGTATTAAAGGAGTGTATTACCCAAAAACTGTTATTAGAAGTTGTGTAGAATAATTTGCTATGCCTGTGAAATGTTTCTTGTATACGGTATTCAAGGAGTCTTTTTCAAAAATGTTACTGCATTGATTACAACAGAATCACAGACTGAAATATATGGGTCATTTATAACCACATGTTTACATTTTATGAAGGTAATTCACATGCAAGTAAAATAATTCTTTGACATCAACTATCAAAATCAATAAACATGTGCTAAATCAAATATATTAATGATGGACCATATTTTTGTATCCACATCTGTTGCCATCTCCACGGACAAATGTAAAAACGACTCGATGCCCGTCTTCGATTTCAGATCTCACGTATTTATCGCCAATTAATTTAAATTCCACTATGGGGTTTCTTTTTGTCAACCAAAATCTCACAGTCCCTGGTACAACATAAGCAAAATCGCCGTTTTCATTCATGATCCGCTCATTCCACTTTGTGCCGATATAACAATCCAGAGTTTCATTTGAAAGAATTTCATATATGAGTTTATTCCTCTGATATTTTTTGGATGAAATCCTCCCAAGACTTTTATAGAAAACATCGTCATCGACTTGAATTTCAATACGAACTTTTGAATCCTCTCTGCGCCCGGAGTACAACTTTCGCTTGATCTCCCTGTAAACGCGTTCATAAAAAGTTTGCTGGCGATCGCTGAAGGAATCATCGATTGGTTTTGACATCGGTTCCAATCGCATTACGGGCAAATTATGTTCATCGCAAGGCCTCCATTCGTCAAATTTCTCGCAGTACCCTTTGAAATGAATTTTGCCATGTTTTCTCGCTTTGTCGACCTATATTATCTCTACAGGATAAATATTCTTATCCGTAGTTTTTATTTTCTTGCATTGCTTGGTCTTAGCTTCTGCGAATTCGTCAATAAATCTCTTCGGAGTCTTATGCTCCCGCTTCACTCTGTTAGCCGCCATTTTTAACATTGGCGCTCTTTGCTTATTTAATTGCTCTGCGCATGTCAGGTGAGTAATACGGTGGCTTGGGACCAATTTAAGCAAATGTTCAGTTTTCTATGGGATAAGTTTGATATGACTCGAGAAAAGCCAACTCAAAAACTTTCCCTAAAAAGGTGGTTTGTTCACTTAACAATAAAGGTAGGTTAATTTTTAAGTTAAAATGGATATATTTAAATGAATCAAAACTGAAGTAGAGATCAAACACGTCGAGTTTTGTCCCAATAGCGTGCGATTTGCAGTAGGAGTACAGCAAGAAAACTGGCCTAACTCCGTGAAAATGCACGCTATATATTTTGGTCTGGCGCACTCGCTTTTCACGGGCCAAAAATAATATTTTTACATAATAAACACGAATAATTTCTCGTTGAAAAGAGCTCTTTTATTTTATGTACATTCGTATACCCCCGATGTTACGGTCGTCTGAAATATAGCAAAATTCAGCGTACAAACGGAATAGAAAATATAGTGTATTTCACGCGGGTGGTTTCAAACGAAAGAAAGTTCAGTTAGAAATGAAATATAGTTGCAAAGCTACTCCGAGGGATGAAAAACAACTTATGAAAAAATGAATCCAAGACAATTTTTCTTTGTTTTGTACGAGCGTTGTGAAAATGCACTGAAAGCCCAATAGAAATTATGCAAATTAGGTACGTTTTGGCCGATTTCGAACTTTCGTATTTTTTCCAAAATAAAAACTCGCTGGAACTTTTGAGTATTGTTTTTGAAAACGATTCACCAAAAGGGTCTTTTGGAGCAAATAAAAAAAAAGTTGAATTTTTGCTTCTGTCGCCGGATTCTCGAAAATTACTGATACCTCTCTTAAACATATTCCTCTTAATATCCTGGAATTTGATTCCCTGTCGAATCCTGATTAAGTCTCTTAAAGCGAGATACAATTTGTAAAACTGGGAAGAGACAAATAAATTGAAGGTTAAAATAAGACAATACTTCAGTTTACTTCAGTATACTTCAGTTGACGATGGAAATCATAACTGATAGTTTTAATCGACAGCATTATTATCGAAACGAAACGCCGTCACCATACGATAAATCGACAATAGCTTATCGAGGTCAGAGACAAATGTTTTTTTTTATTATTATCATTTTTGATTCATTTATTAACTCATTTATTTATTGCCTTATTTTCGAGTCATTTTCTCTGTTGGAAATGGAAAAAGCATTACATTTACTCCTTAAAATTTTTCTTTTTTTTTTTCCCAAAAATTATATCTTACGATAAAAGTAGCGCTCGAAAGAACAAAAATGCAAAACTTTCCGGTTTGATTCCGTCATAGAGTGATCCATCAAACCATTATAGCAGGATTAAGAGAAGCTTCCTAGGTCTGCAATACGTGCAAGAGCTGTAATCGTTGTGGCATTTGCGATTCACAATGTTTAAAACCCAACCCCGTGAACTCGCTTCCTCCACGGAATGAGTCAAGTTCGCTGCGCAATCAGGGACATCTACTGAAAAAATCTTCCAAGGAGTTTATACGAGCATGAAATCGCTGCAGTTCAGCCTATTATGGGTATAAAAACTTTAAAATAGCGCACTGAGAACTACATGTTCAAATCTGTGAGGGCTAATCCTACAACTCTATTGACTCTTCCCGACCACAGCTTATCCCTGTTTTGTCGCATGAAAAGGTATGGAGTTTTGTTGCCTCGGCTCCGGTTTCCTGATGGCCGATTATAGTTACACTATAAATGAATTTGACATAACCTCTCTTTCACTTTCCAGGGAAACCAAGGTCTGAGATTTGGCAATTTTTGAAATGATGTTTCAGGATGAATTTTTCAAATAACTATTTCAACTGTTATTTAATTTAAAACTGGAAGTTATTTTCTAATCATTTGTAACAGCAAACTATAAATAACTTTTAAGTCTTATTTATTCAGTGCATTTCTAATTTCTGTCGCCTTATTAGATAAAACAAAACCTTAGACTATTTGTCAAAACAGTTTTAAGCTAACACTTGAGCTTAGTTTTTAAAAATAGTTGTCACCTTACTTCTTGTGCTCGTTGATTACTTATACATGTGAAATTATCAATCATAAATTATTCTTGAATTTAAGCTTAATTAAAGATATATTATCTGAGCTTAAAAAAAGCGGACTTAATCTATCCTGACCAATGAATGATTACAAAAAGCAGCACATAGTCTTAACGTTTTCCTGCTATATATTCTCAACCTTAAAAAGAAAGTCAAATTTTTAGTTTTGTTCTTTTTCTAATGCACTGGACATTTTTGAGGACTCGCCGTTAAATTTCTTGCTCTAGATTATTCAAATCGCTACCGACGATGTACAGAAATGCCTCGACTAAGGTTTTTGTCTCTAAGAGTAATTGTAAGTCTAAATATGATCGCTAAGAGTTCTTCCAGACAAGTGATAAAAAAGCATTAAAAACAAAACAAATTACAGGTAAGGAGCGGCTCAAGAAGCAAAGTTTACTTTTGAAAATATTCTATTTCAAAATGTACACTTTTTTGTCATTATGGCTAGAAACAAGAATACGCCCGTCTGGTTCTTTTGTTATCACTTTAGGCTTAGATAAATGAGTGATACTTTTGCCGGTGAAGCGACCGTCTAAAGAAAACTGCTGAACTCGTTTATTCCCAGAATCACATACTAAAAGATTATTGGAGCTGTCTATAAGCAAACCATACGGCGTTGTAAATTGTCCATCTTGATTCCCTTCTTTGCCGAACTTGTATAGGAATGTTCCTGACTGATCAAAAGCTTTGATGCAATGGTTGCCTCCATCAGATACGAGAAAAATGTTTTTGTTGAGAATGCAGCAGTTTGGATATTGGAGTTTCTCTGGGCCATTGTCTCCAAATGTAAAAATAGATTCTCCCTCCTTCGACATCACCTGAATCCTATTATTCCCCCACTCAGTTACAACAATGCGTTCTTTATCATCCACAGTAACGTCTACTGGATTATTTAGCTCTCCTTTTTCTTCGCCGAATTCTCCAAAACTCTTCACCACAGTTCCTGTCTGAAAATTAAATCGTTGTATTCTGCTATTGCCGCAATCTGCAATTAGGACTTCGTTCTCATTTAAAAACGAAATGCGATTAGGGTACCAAAATTGTCCTGTATTGCTACCCTCGCCTCCAGTTTTTCTCAAACGGTTGCCATTTTTGTCAAAGACATAAACATAGTGGCCAAATGCATCTGCCACAACTATCTGGCCTTCTGTATTCACAGCAATTCCACTTAACCGTTCAATCGTGTCCCCTGGAAAGAGTTGTAACTTCAACTCGCCGACCACAACAAGTTCACGTTCTTTTACCTGCACAGTCGTGGGACAGGTTGGTAGTTTATCGCCATTAATCCTCACTTCAATGCTGTAGGCCCCGGGTACTTTGGGTGTAAACTTCAGCCTAACATTTCCGTCGCATTCCTCATCAACAGTCACGTTTGTCACATCTTTGGCGGGTGTTATTAGCAATTCGACTTGATCTTCGAGATCAGCGAAGTTACTTACCTCTCCTCCAGATGTCTGTGGACACAACGTAAACTTTGCTTCTACACCAGCCTGAAAAGTCTTCTCCAGTCCTTCAAGAGTTGATTTAGCAGCGATTGCCGGCTTCTCGGAGACTTGAATAGAACCCAGTTTAAAGTTGTGTTGCGATACTGCGGCAAATTTGACAAATGTAGCCTGGTGATGTTTTGGAACTTGGACTCCACGAAGCTCTTCAAGTTTCTGCCTCAATATGTGTTTGTTCTGTATGATATCCGCAGCTGATCTTCGCTGCACCAGATTCTCCGCAAATTCAGCTGCTTGGTTAATTCTTTTTATTAGAGATTTCAGTTCTTGTTTTGCCGAGGTGACTCGCTCCATTCTCCTCCTACGCGTCATTTCTAAAGACTCTAAGAGCTGTATTTCTTGCTGTTGCGTCTTTGTGATCACGTCTTCAGTTGCCTTCGACACTTCTTGTTTAGCGATTGCAATAATCATTTCCACATCCTCTGATGTTTTGTCTAATTTATTCAACTCTGCTCGAAACAAGTTTGCCTTTTCCTTGATGGACTCGACAGCCGACATGATGTTTTTCTTATCCTCTTGCACTGCTTTTTCAAGCACGTCAAACGCATGGCCTCGGTGGTCTTCGGCGACGCAAATTGGACAAATACACGCCTCACACGAGGAACAGTAATATCGTACTCTTTCTTTCGTATGTTGCGAACAAGTCTCCTGTTGTTGCCTCGGAATGGCTTGGCGATCTTCCGCTTCAAGGACACCTAACAGACTTTTGTGAAAAAAGCTGTTAGGCAAACGGTCGAAGCGATTTCCATGCGGTAAATCGATTTCTGCCTGACACTCGGGGCATCTGAATTTCCCTTGTCTCTGGCTCACTCTTGCATGTCTCTCTAAACACTCACGGCAAAATGTATGAAGACATGATATAGTTTTAGGTTCGGTGTAGGTATCGAGACAAATCGAGCAAGTAACTTGTTTCTTAAGACACTTTAAGAGAGGATTCATTACGATCGCCTTAAACTGTAGTAAACTGGTTCGTTTTTCAAGTGACGAGCCCTTTCAAAACACTTCTACGAAATAGCAGCTACTATTTCAGTTTCCAAGAAAACAGCACAAAGTCCATCACGGCTGACTTCCTCTGACCAATCGCATTTCAGAATTTAGACTTACTCCTTCGTCAGTGGCAGCCTCTTCTCACAGAAAAGGAAATTTGGCTGACAACAACGTCATCAGCTGAAACTGAAACAATAATTCGTGATTTGCATTCCTTTGGCGAGACATTCGACTATATTTCTCATCTGTCTTACTTGAAGTTTATATCCTCGGTTTAGTCATTGCCAGAGATCTTTGAAAACACAGATATCTAAACGCTTATGGTTTTGAAGACATAATTCATTGAAAACAGAAAATCACTACTTTTCTTGTAAAAAACCATAAAGCTACTTTTTACGACTTTATTTAAATTTCTGAGAAACCAGAACTGAAATCTGTCAGGACTTGACTGATCACATTCAATGAATTTGTTGATCTCTTCAGCTTGTGACTTATAACTGTATCTGTTTACTTCAGTTTACTCGTTTCAGTAGATGATGGAAATCATACTTGATAGCTTAAATAAACAGTTTATTATCGAAACGAAACGCCGTCACGTTACGAAAATGGACAATTGTGAATTAAGGTGAGATTATCAAACATGCACGGACAGTTAAATTATTTGTTATTTTTTGCAAGTGATGTAGCTTTTGTTATTAAATAGAGTATATTGTTCAACAACATCGGTAATCATGAGGAATGAGAATTCAAAGTCATCCAGCAAGGCAAGCGAGCTAATCTATGCAAATAAGCCACATGTCGCTTGTTTATTTCCTTTCCCGGTTCGCTCGCACTTTGTTCGCGGGAAATCAGGAGGGAGGCGGGGGGAGGGGGGGCTGGTGCGGAAATAGGGAAGAGATAAGAAATAATTATTTTTTAATTCTTTCTAATTTGTTGCCTCAGCTCCAGTTTCCTGATAGCCAAGTATATTTAAAGTATTAATAACCTCGACATAACCTTGTTTTATTTTCCAGGGAAACCAAGGTAGTGATGATTTTGCAATTCTTAAAATGATGTTTCCCGATAAGTTTTTCAAATAACTATTTCAAAATGTTATTCAATTTGAAACCGGAAGCTATTTTCTAATCATTCATAACAACAAACTGTAAATAACTCTTAAGTCTCATTTATTCAATACATTTCTAATTCGTCTCACCTTATTATATGGAACAAAACATACAATACATTGGCCTTTAAGAAAATAAACAAAACTTTAGATCGTAGAAAAAACAGTTAAAAAAGAACTTAATAAACCGAGAAGAAACATGGATGGCCAAATGGCAAGGGATGGAGAAGATTAAAACGGACTGAAACTGACAAATTTAAAAGACCTGGGCTAACTACTTCGAGTGAAAAGGTTTTTGTCTCCAAGAGTAGTTGTAAGTCTTGATATTATCGCTAAGAGTTCTTCCAGAAAAGTGATAAAACAGTATTAAAAATAAAACAAAACACAGGTAAGGAGCGGCTCAAACTGCAAAGTTCACTTTTGAAAGAGTCTATTTCAAAATGTACACTTTTTTCTCATCACAGCTAATGATAAGAATACGCCCGTCTGTTACTGTTAATATCGCCATAGGTTGAGATAAACGAGTGATACTTTTGCCGGTGAAGCGACCATCTAAAGTAAACTGCTGAACTCGTTCATTGCAAAAGTCACATACTAGAAGATTATTATAACTGTCTACAAGCAAACCATACGGCGCTTTTAATTTTCCATCTTGATACCCTTTTTTGCCAAACTTGTATAACAATTTTCCTGACTGATCAAAAGCTTTTATGCAGTTATTGCCTCCATCAGATACGAGAAACATGTTTTTGTTAAGAATGCAACAGGTTGGATTATCAAGTTTCTCTGTTCCTTTGTCTCCAAATGTGAAAATAGACTCTCCTTCCTTTGACACCACCTGTATCCTACCATTGCCCCACTCGGTTACAACAATGCGTTCTTTATTATCCACAGTAACGTTCACTGGATTGCCAAACTCTCCTTTTTCTCTGCCTTTTTTTCCAAAACTTTTCACAACAGTTCCTGTCTGAATATTAAGTCGTTGTATTCTACTATTGCCGTTATCTGCGATTAGGACTTCGTTGTCATTTAAAAACGAAATGCCATTAGGGTACCAAAATTGTCCTGTATTGCTACCCTCGCCTCCACTTTTTCTCAAACAGTTGCCATTTTTGTCAAAGACATAAACACAGTGGCCATGGTTATCTGTCAAAACTATCGTGCCATTCGTATTGACAGCAATTCCATAAAAGTTTACAGGCCTGTCTCCAGGAGAGAACTTTAACTTCAACTCACCGACCACAACAAGTTCACGTTCTTTTACCTGCACAGTCATGGGACAGGCCGGTAGTTTATCGCCATTAATCTTCACCTCAATGCTATAGGCGCCAACTACTTTGGGAGTAAACTTCAGTCTAAGATTGCCGTCTTCTTTCTCTTCAACAATCACGTCTGTAACATCTTTGACGGGTTTAATCAGCAATTCAACTCGACCTCTAAGACCAGCCTGGTTACTCATGTCTCCTCCAGATGTCTTTGGACATAACGTAAACTCTGCTTCACACCAGCCTGAAAAGTTTGATCCAGTCCTTCTAAAGTTGATTTAGCTGCGTTTGCGGTGCCTTCGGTGACTTTAATAAAACCCAGTTTTAAGTCCTTTTGAGATGTCGCAGAGAATTTGATGAATGTCGTCTGCTGATGTTTGGGAACTTCAACTCGCAGAAGCTCTTCAAATTTGGTCTTTAAAGTTTCTTTGTTCTGCATAATATCCGAGCTTGAGGTTCTCTGCACCAGGTTTTCCGCAAACTGAGCTGCTTGGTTGATTTGTTTTACTAAAGGCCTATTTACACGGCACGACTTTGTCGCATGCGACAAGCTTACGACAGGCCTACGACATGACTTAAGAGTCGTAAGCGAGTTGTAGGTTTGATTTACACGAAACAATTCGTGTCGTAAGCCTGTCGTAAGCTTGTCGCATGCGACAAAGTCGTACCGTGTAAATAGGCCCTAAGGATTCCACTGCCTGTTTGGCCAAGTTAATTTTATGGAGTCTTGACACGCGTGTTGCCTCTAGGGATTCTAACGCCTCTCGCTCGCGCTCTCGAATATTTGTGATCATTTGTTCCGCTGTTTGCTTGACGCTTTGCTTAGCCGTTTCCATATTGCTTTCCAGCTTAGAAATGGTTTCTTCAAAATGCTTAATGACTTCCTGGAGCTCGCTTTCCATTTTCTTGATCAATTTAGCGCCCGAGATGATGTTATCCTTTTCCTCGTGTGCTGCTTTGTCGAGAAGAACAACTTTGTGGTTTTGATGATCCGTGACTATGCAAATTTGACAAATGCAAACTTGACACTGCGAACAAAAAAACCGTGTAATTTCTCTCTCTCGTGGAACTCTTGAGAACAAAATGGTTTTCGCCTTAACAATGCTTCGTAATCTTCTGTTTTGAAGTCTTGAACTGGCGTGACTTTGTGTCTTTGAAAAGACTTTTTAAGCAAATCATGTGCGTTGAAACGATCAGGGCACATGAATCGTCCGCAATCGAAGCAGTAGTACATCTGAGGGTTGGTTGCGCTGCATTGGTAACAAGTAATGCTACTTGCCTCGCCACTTTGTCGAACAGCGAGAAGACTCAGCAAACTTTTATGGAAAAAGCTGTTAGGAAAACGGTCGAAGCGATTTCCTTCTGGTAAATCGATCGCTGCCTGACACTCGGGGCATCGGAATTTTCCATGCTTCTGGCTCACTCTTGCATGTTTCTCCAAACATTCACAACAAAACGTGTGAAGACATGATATAGTTTTGGGCCCGGTGTAGGTATCGAGGCAAATCGAACAAGTAGCTTGTTTCCTGAGATTTACCAAAAGCGACTCCATCAGTATTGACAATAAGTAAAAACGATATATGTAAGCGACGTGTAAATTTGAATAAAGGGTTTATTTCAGATTCCTAGAAAACAGAACAAAGTCCGTTTCAGCTCGTTGCCTGTAGCCGATCACGTTCCTAAGCTCAGTTAAGGCTCTTTATCGTTCTATTGTTTATCTGAAATGAGTCAACTTGTTGTCTGAGAGCTTTATTTTTTGACAGTATGCAAAAATGATCGAGGTTAACAAGTGTTAAATTTTTAGTTATGAGAATTTAAACATATGTTGAAAAGTGATAGTGCTGGATATTTAAACGCAGACAGCTGTTTTTGATCGTGAATTGACTTTGAAAGTTCCCGCGTGATCATCTGTGAGTTTTTCTTCCTTTTAGTGCTAAAAATGAGCCTTTTCAACAATTTTGCAGAATCTTGAGGTTTAGGTGATATTCCTGCTTGACTTAAGATTGATTATTGAGTACGCAATTTGAATGAATAACTGTTAAACTTTGTTTTAATAACCAGTTACATGAAATGTGAAATGATATGTTTGTTGGCAAAATTGAAGTGAGCAGCACAATAGATCTATAATTTGCAACGTGGCTTTTTGATCATTATTTTGTTTTCTGGTGATAACGAACACCATACGATCAGACATAACTAGAATTCAAACATTTTGTCGACCTTTTTTAACCTAACTCTAACAATTGCTCTTATTTAAATTCTCCATCCTTAACAGTTCTTAATTATCTGTGTTCTCTGTGTTCTTACTAAAAGAGGATCCTTTTTCCTCTCCTTGCTCTTACCTTTTTGGTGTTAACCTTCAAAGGAACGCTCTCATTTCGAGGTTCCTTCCGCTTAACGGCAGTTCATTGTGTCGATAAAATTTCACTACATTCTGTTGATTCAGTTCTAATTGTTTAAAGGACAAGATCACTCCAAAAATCGTATACTTTTGTAACCAGCAGCAGAAAGTTTACACCAAGTCAAGGTCTAAACCCATTTTTCAGCTTCCAAAATTGCTTCGATCCCTATGAAAACTTATACCGCAAAATTCCTCACGCGCACCGTCATTTTGAATAGCTAATAATTCGCGCGGGGTAAATAGGATACATTTCATTTGGTGTGCGCCTACACAGGATACCTCTCTGTCTCTGAGAATAAGACCACTCGACTGTTTTGGTCTTAAAAGTATCATTATAAGATGATTTTCTTTAAGGAGGTTTGTGGCATATGTCTTGCCCAGATCTATTTCGGTAGCATCTCGAATCAATAGAAACGAGTGATCCGGGGTAAGCAACTACAATGTCTTTTAAGAGGAACGTCACACCGAGATACACACGGTGACTGGGTTACGGTTCACAAAAAAGAAAATGCTTTCCTTTGCTTTTACTGAGAAGAAAGTTTGCTCAAGTTGCTTAACTCCGAGATGACCTATAACTTTTTGATTCAGCTCATATACGACTAGACTTTGAAGAGGCGTTTCTGTGTTTTCTGACATCTTAGAACTGGTACCACGTACGTATAAATGAAGCATAAACAAATTAAAACCGTTGAATACGAATTTGTGGTGTAAATTAGACAGGGGCTTCGACAGCGATGGTGACATTTCATGACCCTTTGTGGATTTCATGAATTGAGACCCTGTGTGAATAAAAGTTTTCAACGACTCTTGAAAAAGTAAACAATGATGTTAAAACTAAAGTTAACTTGGAAACGCAACGCACGTGACAAAAGGGCTTCAAAGCTTACTATATGGTTGTAAATTCAAAATATTCAAGACGAAACATTTTTTTCATGACAAAATAGCGTATCTATATTCAATCTCGTAAGAATCGCCCCTACATTAAACTTTTCGTATCACATCTACTGCAAGTTTCACTGTTTCAAAAAGGTGTATGCAAATCGTAACTTGAAAATAAACTCGAACAAAAACCTTGATAAAAATTTCGATCTTTGATTACATACTTTTTGCGCGAAACTCTCTCAAAGGACGTTTAACTTCTTCATGGCAGACTGAATATGACCTTGTGTGTTTGTAAATCTACTATGACGTAATTGTCAAATTTGGCACTTTTCTTAATGGATCACTTAGCACAATCTTAAGAACCTGTTGCTTGTGCCTTGCAGTGCCTTGCACTATTAGCGACAGATTTTTAAGGTAACAAACAGAGGCTAAAAAGAAGTCCTTTATTCATTGTAAAAGTACTTTGAAGAAAAAACAATCCAAATATTTTTACTGCTTTTACAAATTTAAAAAAAATACCACAACGACATGACGACTATAGTGAAAACAAAGAGTGTTTCTTTATGACACACTTGTGTGTCGCTATTTTATTGTTTAATCCCACAGGTTGCTTAAGAAAAGCTGTAAATTAAAAACAAACAACCAAACAAACAAACCATTAGTTGTCATTGTACGCGGTACAGCTGACCTGCCAGAAAGTTCTTACTAGATATGAGTTTGCACAAATCCACCTTCGTGTAAACAAATCCACGTTAGTCTCTGAGATTCCACGCATGTCTGAGCGCTCCGTGGAAACCAGATAAAGTCATGATTCATTCATGTGTTGAAGTTAAGGCAGCCGACTCGTTGCTAAATTTGTTGCAATATTAGCTGTCTCCCGAAATTATCTGCTACATGCTCTACTTTCCACGAGCGAGATAACCGACACTCTAGAGAAGCGCTTATCAAGAAAGATGTGTCACTCGCGCGTGTGAATCACTCAGTGAATCAAAATAACGCAGGCGTTCACTAATTTTTACATTTTGCTTTACAGGAAGAGCCTTTCCTGCAACGCAGGCGAACACCTACCAGCCGAACCCCCAAAGTTGAATGCCACATTATGCGCTAATAGCGCCACGGGGGTGTTTTGGAAACTGGGTCGAGTCAAGGACGTGAATCATTGTGGTCAGCTGTGTTGCTAGCAACGGAACTGGGACCTCTCATTCTCTGTGGAGGAAGTTTGTTACAACGTTGAGTGTCAAAGTGAGAAAATGTCTCGATTGAAAAACGAAGCTGATTTATGCAAGTTAGCCACATGCTGCTTGTTTATTTCGCTCCTGTTTTAAATGTGAAATTAAGGCGGGAAGCGTGGGTAAGGAGGAGGGGGGGGGAGGAGCGGGGTGGGTAGGGTTATATAACGAAGTCATTACAGTTTCATGCATTCGACGTTGATCTCTATAAAAAAAAAAAAAGGGAAACCAAAGAACTGATAATTTTGCAATTGTTAAGGTGATGTTTCCCAATGCATTTTTCAAATACTTCTATTTCAAAATGTTATTTATATTTAAAACTAGATGCTATTTTATAATCATTCATACCAACAAACTGGAAATAACTTTGAGGTCTTATTTATTCAATGCATTCCTAATTTGTCTCGCTTTATTATATGGAACAAAACCTAAGACTATTTTTCAAAAAAGTTTAGAGCTAACACTTAAGCTTAGTTAGAAAATCAGTAACCACCTCTAATTATGACGTAATTACCCAGTGGATGTACATCTTTAAAAACAGTTGTCACCTTACATGCTGATGACTTCGAGTCAAAAGTTTTTTGTCTCTACGAGCAATTGTAAGTCTTGATATTATCGCTAAGAGCTCTTTCAGACGAGTCTTAACCTACATTAAAAATTAAACAAAACACAGGTAAGGAGCGGCTATTTCAAAATGTACACTTTTTTCTCATCAAAGCTAGTAACAAGAATACGCCCGTCTGGTGCTTTTGTTATCGCCATAGGCTGAGATAAACGAGTGATACTTTTGCCTATGAAGCGACCGTCTAAAGAAAACTGTTGAACTCGGTTATTCCCAGAGTCACATACTAGAAGATTATTAGGGCTGTCTACAAGCAAACCACGCGGCCATTGAAATTGTACATCTTGATACCCTTCTTTGCCAAACTTGTATAAGAATGTTCCTGACTGATCAAAAGCTTTTATGCAGTGGCTGGCACCATCAGATACGAGAAACATGTTTTTGTAAAGAGTGTAGCAGGTTGGATGACGGAGTTTCTCTGAGCTTTTGTCTCCAAATGTAAAAATTGACTCTCCTTCCTTTGACATCACCTGTATCCTATTATTGCCCCACTCGGTTACAACAATGCGTTCGTCATCATCCACAGTAACGTCTACTGGCCCGCCAAACTCTCCTTTTTGTCTGCCTTCTTTTCCAAAACTTTTCACTACCGTTCCTGTCTGAATATTAACTCGTTGTATTCTGCAATTGCCTAAGTCTACAATTAGGACTTCGTTGCCATTTAAAAACGAAATGCCATTAGGAAACTGAAATTGTCCTGTATGGCTACGCTTGCTTCCGATTTTTCTCATACAGTTGCCATCTTTATCAAAAACATATACACAGTTGCCAAGGTTATCTGTCACAACTACCTGGCCTTCTGTATTCACAACAACTCCATATAACCGTTCAAGCGTGTGCCCTGGAAAGAGCATTATCTTCAACTCACCGACCACGACAAGTTCACGTTCTTCAACCTGCCCAGTGATGGGACAGGCCGGTAGTTTATCGCCATTAATCTTCACCTCAGGGCTGTAGGCCCCTGGTACTTTGGGAGTAAACTTCAGCCTAACATTATCGTCATATTTCTCATCAAGCAATTTGACTTGATCTTTGAGATCAGCGTGGTCACTCATCTCTCCGCCAGATGTCCGTGGGCACAACGTAAACTTTGCTTGTACACCAACTTGAAAAGTTTGATCCAGTCCTTCTAGAGTTGATTTAGCTGCGATTTTCGGCTTCTCGGAGACTTGAATAGAACCCAGTTTAAAGTTGTGCTGCGATGCGGCGGTAAATTTGACAAATGTAGCCTGGCGATGTTTTGGAACTTCAACTCTACGAAGCTCTTCAAGTTTCTGCCTCAATTTGTTTTTGTTCTGTATGATATCCACAGCTGATCTTCGTTGCACCAGATTCTTCGCAAATTCAGCTGCTTGGTTATTTTTTTTTTATTAGAGATTCCATTTCTTGTTTAGCCGAGTTGATTCGTTCTATTCTTTTCCTACGTGCTATTTCTAAGGACTCTAAGAGCTGTTTTTCTGGCTGTCTCGTCTTTGTGACCACGTATTCAGTTGTATCCGACACTTCCTGTTTGGCGATTGCGATAATCATTTCAACATCCTTTGATGTTTTTTCTAACTGTGCTCGAAACAAGTTTGCCTTTTTCTTGATGTTCTCGACAGTCGACATGATGTTTTCTCATCCTCTTGTACTGCTCTTTCAAGCATTTCAAACGCATGGCCTCGGTGGTCTTCGGTGACGATCGCCTTAAACTGTAGTTAACTGATGTGTAACTAATATTAAAGCGACGAGTCCTGTCAAAACACTTATACGAAATCCGAGATATTATTTCAGTTTCCGAGAAAACAGCGCAAAGTCTATGACAGCTGACTTCCATTGGCCGATTGTACTTCAGGACTAAGCTGACTTTTTTGTAATGATAAAAAGACGTTGTTACCTGAGATGAAGCCTCGATTTCAGACAACTAACCCTGGGGTAATTAAAGTTGCTTGAAATGAAAGCAATTAAGGCAAGAATTTGACTAAATGTGGTTTGGAAAAACGCATCAAACGAAGCTTCGTGTACTCAATTTATTATAGAACGAAATTTATTCTAGTCGCACCAGAATGGCTAGCGAAATGTTTGACATTGTCACGGATAACGGTTGTTTTAACCCTTTACATCCTAACATCAGTGTGCATATTCTCCATACTGGTCTCTATACATTTCCTTATGTGCTGGCAAGGAGAATTTGTTTAACAATCAATAGGTTCTTCAGTTAATTATAATTTCCTTTATTCTCATGACCTTGACGTTTGATTCATGGCTTACACTGAAAGGAGAAATTAGATGCGGATCACTCTCAGGGATTAAAAAGTTAAGTACCACTCCTTCCCGGACGTTTGTACAACTCAGTCGTTTCACAGTAAAACCGCAAATCTTATGGTGAGATTGTTCTTCTTAGTTGTTAGACTGTCATCGATGTGCATCAGAAAATGAATTATTTTCTTTTGAAAAACTAGAAAGCTGCTTTTAAAGACTATATTTAGATTTCTGACAAAACAGAACGGAAAGCTGCCATGACCTCTTCCGTTTGTGACATGCAGCTGTTTATTCGTCGCCTTCAAACTTTTTTTTTTAAACATATGCTTCTCAGTATTCTAGAATTTGATTAACTGTCAAATCATTAAGAGAGTGTCTCTGTAAGAGCGGTCCGGTCGATTTTGCTGGAGACACGGATTTCGCTCGTTTCTCGTGTGTTGTAAGACATTCATGTACCTATACTAAAACCACAATCAGTTTGATCGGATCTCTTTATTTTTCAGAGTTTTACGGAAATTAAATTTCACTCGAGCGAAGGCTTGTCGTGACACTTTTCAAGACTTTAATTTCATACAACTTTGGAGGACAATTTACAAAAAACTACGGATCTCAGCAAAAAACAAATACCACAGCCATGTATATTAACTCTATCTTATCTATCGAGGCGAAACAGGAAGACTTGAATGACACCTTATCGGTTCGCCTAAATCAAACACGCCAAAACCGATCAAATTCAAGGTTAATTTTTGAAAAAGTGAGGCGTTATTTACTGATACAACTAACATAGCTAGGAAGTAGGTGCCATAGAAAAGATAACTACAGAAAAAAACTTTGCGCCCGACCTTTACGAGAACTTTATAACTCCGTGAACTTACCTAATTTTCGGCAATCTCCAAATTTGGCCGCCATTTTGAGGGACTTGTCAACATGAAGCGTAACCGATATAAATCAAGCAGGTAAAAGGCGCAAAGTTTTTTTCAAGTCTTCCTGTTTCCTTGATTGACACGTGATGTTTACGAAAGTCGCCTCGATAGATAAGATAGAGTTAATATACATGGCTGTGGTATTTGTTTTTTGCTGAGTTCCGTGGTTTTTTGTAAATTGTCCTCCAAAGTTGTATGAAATTAAAGTCTTGAAAAGTGTCACAACAAGCCTTCGCTCGAGTGAAATTTAATTTCCGTAAAACTCTGAAAAAATAAAGAGATCCGATCAAACTGATTGTGGTTTTAGTATAGGTACATGAATGTCTTACAACACACGAGAAACGAGCGAAATCCGTGTCTCAAGCAAAATCGACCGGACTGCTCTTACAGAGACACTCTCTTAATTGCCCTTTTTGGTGATAACTATCGAGATGATGAATTTTACCGTCCACAAAGAGAATAAGACAACGGCTCATTCGACAATTTTTTACGACCAGACAACTCGCGGAATCCTTGCCATTCTGAATTGCCTGTTGTTGCTTGCATCTATCGTGGGGAATGCTTTAGTCCTGGCTGCTATGAGGAAGATTTCTTCCATTCATCCAAACTCATTGACTCTGCTCTGTAGTCTTGCTGTTTCAGATCTATTGGTTGGTTTCGTGGCTCAACCGAGTTTCATAGCCGGTATTCTAACGAGAGATACTTTCGTTCAAAACCTGTCGGCAGTGGCAATGGGTTCGGCGTGCTCAGTGACGCTTTGGACAATAACTGCGATAAGTGTGGATCGACTTATGGCTCTTCGATATCACATGAGATATGGTTCTTTGTTCACCGAATCTCGGGTCAGATATGCTGCGCTAACCATATGGTTGGTCAACGTACTCCTTTCTGCCTCCTATTTTTGGATAGAACAAATATACAAATTTACCATGGGTATTGTGACTGTAATCTGCTTAATAATTTCAGCATCTTGTTATATTTTGATATACCGTGTGGTTCGCCTGCATCAAACCCAGATTCTAGCTCAACAAATAGCAATTCACCCTCCTTTGGAAAGAAATGGTACAGATATGAGACGTCTAAGTAGAAGCGCTATTAATACTTTTATATTTTTCATGTTTTTGATCATTTGTTATTCTCCAATGTATGTGATACTGTTCCTTTATGGATTGTCCTTCATAGAGTGGAAAATAGAGTTCAACTTTTTCACTACTTTAATGTTCACGAACTCGTCAATTAACCCATTCTTGTATTGCTGGCGGGTCAGTGAGTTACGAGGGGAAGTCTTACACACTGTAAGAAGATTGTTTTGTAAACATACGGTGGAAAGCTAGAATTTGAAGATGGGGCTCAATACAGCCAGCCTCTTGATGCGACGATGTGAACTTGTTCACACTCGGGTTACAACTTATGCATCGTTGTCTTTCCTTGTGACTACGTTTCAATTCCAGAGAATAAAAACTAAATATGTATACAACTTGACTTTAATGTTGTTCACCCCGCGGCCAATAAATACGTCGTCGGATGTTCGGAAAGCACCATATCTTCTGGGCGAATTGTTGAGATGGAATAACCCACCAAATAATACATAAATCAATAAATAAATAAATAAAATTTTTAGCTCGTGTTATTTTTTATTCCTAAAATCTTTTTTGAAAAGTAAGTTGAATTTATTCGCTGTAATATTTCAACGCACTTATTACCCGTCGAGATGACTTGTGCATCTCATAAATATTCTCTCTTTTCGTGATCCCAACGAGTTCAAATATGGATGAATTTAAAAAAAAACACATTGGCGTGTAAGTAACTATAAGGCGAATTATATGCACAATAATGCTCATAACTTGTTAAAATCCGCATGGACTTTCAACTTAAAAACAAGAAAACATAACACGACGTGATCGAGTGGGATGGACCTATGGTTCCTGAATAAAACACAAACCTATTTGACATTCTAGAAAAATATAAGACGCCTGCAATGAGAACCTTCACAAAATTTAAATTAAAAAATTGTGAGCTACTGTTATCACTAAAACATGACAAAAATTTATTTCCTATTCTTACTTCGCTTTGCTAATTTTATAATAAATTATATCATGATAAGAATAGGTGTTTTTCTCTGTTTTCAGATTTAAATGCTAAAATTTTTCCTATAATAACAACTTAATGTTCGGTTATTGAGCTGAGAAAGTCAAAGCGCAATTAATGGGAAAAAACTGTTGATGTATGAGCTAAAGGCGTATTTTTTTTTGTTCTTTCCTGAGATGCCGCACGTTTCAAGCAGATTGAAGTGACAATATTGTATCGTCGAAACATTAAGGGATCGATGGAGAAAAGAAAAGAAATAACTTTTTTTTCAAAATTTTCTTCATTTTTTTCCAAGAATTTGGTTCAGACTAAGGGTGAAAACAAAAACAAAAAAAACAGAACATATCCACGGGCGTTGCAGTTCATTTTTTTGATGTTTGTTTTCGTTTTCGTAATGATAAAATTAAATGAGTGTAATTAATTTCTCAATACGCATAGGGTTTACTAGTATGACGAGGTTGCATTATACAAGTCGCAGTCTCCTTGGTAGCCCAAAACAAACAATGATTTCACAAACTTCAAGTGAAGCTAATTTTGGTGACTATAATTTAATCAACTCGAACATCTGCAGGACATGGCTATTAGCTTTTGGCACGACTCCTAACCACTAAATTTGTGAATATTGGGTTACTATCCACCTATCCATTTTTTCAAATATTCCCGAGTTGTTTTTTTCTAATTCTACATTGTTTGAGTAAAATTGAAAAGGAGAGATGGCAATCCTAACCAAAATGGACCTGTATGAGCACAGGCGGCCCAAGCTCACGTCTCGAGAAAGCCAACGATGAATTCATGAACGCGTCACGCGTTGTGTGACTCGGTGTTAAGTTACGGGAGGAACCGTTGAAAATTTGAACACGTTATAAGGAATAGTATGGGGAACGAAATATGGTCGATTTACAACGATAAATATTTCGAAATATGAATATTTTACACGTAAAATCAATAAAACTTACTCATGCCCTGTGTATCCGTCGTAATTTCTGGCGATTTCTGCTGTTTTAAGCTTGCTTTACCATCACTGTTATCCATGTCAAAAGACGAAGTCAAGGCTGCACACTCTGATTTCGACCGTGGTCCACGCGGAGGTGGTTTGCGCCCCGAAAATCCTCCCGATCGACATTTTTCTCAGCCACACTTTACGATCTAAGATCACTGCACCCTGGGACATGTCACAATACCAAAACTTCACGCGCATTTCACTGGAAACGAGCGTTTTCTACCTGAATTTCCAGGTTCGCTTCTTTCTGGTTATGCTTTGAACACGGAGACTGGACACGGCCGCGAAAGAGACTTGGGTACGAGGTCAGTTTTCTCTCTACCGCGTGTGGTACGGTCGATTAGTGTACGATACTTAGCCCATCCCCACAGAGACACCTCGCCTTAACCACCAAACTACTCTACTGAATATTACAAAGAACGAGTTTTCACCGGAAGGAAAATTATGAACACTATCACAATGAACTTCATTTGACAATCTGCGTGGTCGCAATAGGCAGAGCTAATCGAAATTTTATTGTCCTTTACAATGGATTTCCGGTGACTAAATAGACATTTACTCCAACGTAAATTAGGGGGGTAGATCATGGGTAATTCGGTCGAATCTTGAGGGTTTTTCCATTTTTCCATAAGTTTAGTGACATCAACTGGTAAAACATTGAATTTGATAAGCCATGCATGGAAGGGTAGATGCAATCGACGTTAGGACATCATATGGACAATGGTATTTACATTGCGGTATGTAACACTTCAGACACAACGTTCGCTTTAATTACAGTCAATTTCAGGTGGAGAAATATTTCACCTCTCATCTTGAAACTTTGCCACTCTTAACTCTCTTCTGATTCGCTTAGCCGTCAATTTCACCGCATATCTTTTGCTCTTCGATAGCATTTTAGCGAAAATAATCGAAGCTTAGATGCTCACAGCAAACCCCGCAGAATATTCAAATTTTGTCCGTTGTTTATCTGTTTTAGTTTCGACTCCCTGTCTGATTAGTTGATTAGGACAATAGGTTAAGGCGAGGTGTCTCTGTGGGGATGGGGTAAGTATTGTACATTAATCGACCGTACCACACACGGTGGAGAGAAAATTGACCTCCTACCAAAGTCTCTTTCGCGGCCGTGTCCAGTCTGCGTGTTCAAAGCATAACCAGAAAGAAGCGAACCTGGAAATTCAGGTAGAAAACGCTCGTTTCCAGTGAAATGTGCGTGAAGTTTTGGTATTGAGACATGTCCCAGGGTGCAGTGACCTTAGATCGTAAAGTTTGGCTGAGAAAAATGTCGATCGGGGTGATTTTCGGGGCGCATAACACATCCGCGTGGACCACGGTCGAAATCAGAGTGTGCAGCCTTGACTTCGTCTTTTGACATGGATAACAGTGATGGTAAAGCAAGCTTAAAACGGCAGAAATCGCCAGAAACTACGACGGATACACAGGGCATGAGTAAGTTTTATTGATTTTACATGTAAAGTATTCATATTTCGAAATATTTATCGTTGTAAATCGACCATATTTCGTTCCCCATACTATTCCTTATAACGTGTTCAAATTTTCAACGGTTCCTCCCGTAACTTAACACCAAGTCACACAACGCGTGACGCGTTCATGAATTCATCGTTGGCTTTTTCTCGAGACGTGAGCTTGGGCCGCCTGTGGTATGAGCGAGCCTCTTAAGAGGGTGTCTCTGTAAGCGCGGTCCGGTCGATTTTGCTTGAGACACGGATTTCGCTCGTTTCTTTTGTGTTGTAAGACATTCATGTACCTATACTAAAACAACAATCAGTTTGATCGGATCTCTTTACTTTTCGGAGTTTTACAGAAATTAAATTTCACTCGAGCGAAGGCTTGTCGTGACACTTTTCAAAACTTTAATTTCATACGACTTTGGAGGACAATTTACAAAAAACTAAGGAACTCAGCAAAAAACAAATACCACAGCCATGTGTATTAACTCTATCTTATCTATCGAGGCGACTTTCGTAAACATCACGTTTCAATCAAGGAAACAGGAAGACTTGAATGACACCTTATCGGTTCGCCTAAATCACAGACGCCAAAACCGATCAGATTCGAGGTAAATTTTTGAAAAAGTGAGGCGTTCTAAACTGATCCAACTAACATAGCTAGGAAGTAGGTACCATAGAAAAGGTAACTACAGAAAAAAACTTTGCGGCCCGACCTTTACGAGAACTTTATAACTCCGTGAACTTACCTAATTTTCGGTAATCTACAAGTTTGGCCGCCATTTTGAGGGACTTGTCAACATGAAGCGTAACCGATGTAAATCAAGCAGGTAGATCTAAAACCGTCAGAAATACATACGAAAGCAATTCAAATGAACTTTAATTTCAATTCAAGCAGCAAAATTTGAAACTGTTCGTTAAACTTACCATCCCCATGCGACCATTTCTTCCAACAATTCAAACACTACGAATAGTGTTCGAATTTCCCTCGTCGATTCCACCGTAAGAAATAACCTGTGCCACCCAAGCTTCGACTCGAATGTGAGGTACGAATCAAATAACACAACTGCTTCATCTTCGCGGCAATATCACGCTGGTATTTTGATTTTCCGATCGACAAGAACAGTGATCAGGAATCGATAGGTATGTTTACCTCATAAACGTGACCGCTGACCAGTCGCTGAGTGAAAACAGTATAGCGCGGGGTGGGGTGGGTGGCGGGCTTATCGTCATAAGATATTCGAATACATGCTTAAAAAGCTTTAGGACTATCAGTCTAAACAGTGAAGGCATACTTCGTGGTACAGACAACTTTTATTTTATTCTTATAACTTTCTCCTTCAAATTAGAGCTGGTATTAATGAATAGAATATATTTTTAACCGGGGTACCCATACAACCTTTTTGCCTGTCATTTTCCACCAGAACCTTTTATTTATGCCCCATTGCACGGAATGAACACCATACTGAGAATGTTTGTACTAAGTAATTTTTTCTGTTCCCAAGAATGTGTGCAAAATGATAGAGATTTGATTCATTCCACTGAGACGTTCTTTTAAGTTATGGCGCGTGCAGGTTTTTCCTATCAAAAGTCGCGCATGCAACACACCGGAATTGAAAATTCGTCGTAAAATCGCACGAACCTTAGAAGGAGTGTAGGCAACTTTGACTTCTGGCGAGATGAAGTGGATGGTTCAAAGGACCCCCTGAGATTTTTTTCAGGATTATAAGTGAGATTTGTTTATAACTATGATAATCGTCCTCAATAGCGGACGGTGCTTTTTACCCATTGTTGTCATCATTATCGTTATCACGCCGGAAGAAGTGTAAAGCCGGCATGTCGCCTTACCTAACTACACAGAAAATTGTTCTCTCTTTTGCTCCACTTGGATCCTGGAAACTGTTACTATTAGGACGATCAAAAAGAAAGCCTTTATAATTATTGAAACTTTTGATTAACAGAATGTAAGAAAAAATCGGTGGGGAGAGTTATTTGCGTTCTTATAACCTAAACGATAGTTTTCAATAAAACAAATACCCCTTAATTCAATTTACCTTAGTTGTCTCGTGTTTAAAAGTGGCGTTTCTGGGGACCGTAGATTCTTCTCTGATTCTTCTTGTCTCAGCCAAGACTCACTATCATCAACTTTTTTCTTGTGCCTCTTACGGCATGGGACACAGAGAGCTGAGGTAAGCGATTGAAAATTTCTCAGTTAAAGTAAAGCCCAGTAGCATCCATCAGGAATTGAAAACCGTGCTGCACTGTTTACTTCTATTATTCTTAATCAAATAAGGGGTGTTTTAGTCTGCAAATTTAATCATACTGGTTAATGAGAATCATACAAACTGAGGAAAACTGACCGCAAATAATTGTGAACCGTACGCATAAATAAGTGTATTGCGTTGTCAGGTGATTAAACCTTCTACAAAAACATTATTGATTATCAACCTAGCAACATTGTACATATTTCCATCTGCAATTAAAAGCACTTACACATAGATCTATGTTTTTTCAACGTGATGTGTACTTAAGTACCCTTCATCTAATAAAGAATTTCTTCTCTTTTCGAGCAAATATGTCACGTGACAAAAATATGTAACAGAAAATGTTACTGAAGACTACCTGATTCAACTGGAATAATAACTCCAAACAGCTTTTGAATGTCCTGAGACATATGCAAGGTAATTACATCTCTGCCTTGGATACGCTTCCTGACACCATTATGATCGGGATACTGACATGTTACCTTTGCACTTCTCCAAAACTTCCCCAAAGTGTGGCGATACCTATAGCAAATCCACATTTTTTTTGTTTATCCTCCTGAGCGAGGTGAAATAGGCCAATCCTTGCCAAGATTAGCTCATTTTCACTTAAGACCTCTTTAGACATGTGGCAGCTTATCAAATGATGTTTTACTTCGTCATTGCATTCAGACAGTCGTACCAAACCACTTAAGCCACGCGATCAACCAAAGTTTTTTCCACCTTTGCTATTCAAAAAGCAGTCCTGAGACGTAATGAACGTCTCGCTAGCGAACGACTTCTTCCTGTACCTGTAATTGTTTCCAACGCGATAAAAGTTCGGGAGATCTAAAGGAACTCATTATAACTTTGTATGCTCGATACGATTTCAATTTCCGCGTCAAAGGAGAAGCCTACTGTGGTCAGTGGTTACGCTCGTGAGGTAAAGAATGGGTTTGTGACTTTCTCACTCAATTGAAAGACTCACGTTACTCTTATGAAATGGTTGAACGGAATACAGACTTCGAGCAGTCTCTTATTTTTCTTAAAGATGGTGAGGTCACGCGTATCCTGTGAGCATGGAGAAGCCGTGATACGCGAGACTCGTGTCTCGCGTCTTTGCCGCTCCACGCTCTCAGAGTTGGGCGAAGACAAGACACATTATTTCTGGTGCGATACAAGAGGTTCAATGGTTATCACGATTATCTAAACACATTTATTTACGTGGTAAAGATTTGTTTGTAAATCTATGAATTGATGCCAGTCCTATTTGGAACGAAATGTATTTGAAAGAAAAAAAGAATACTAAGTAAAACAAAAGTTGTCGGCAACACGAAGCATGCCTTCACATTAAGACTGACAGTCCTAATGTTTATCATGATACTTTAATGCATATGTTCGAATGTTCCCAAAAATCTTCTGGTAATCTGCCCGCACCCACCCCTCACCCCGCCCTCACGACTGAACCGTACTGTTTTCACTCAGCGGCTGGTGAGCAAGCACGTTTATGAAATAAACGTGGCGATCGCTACCTGATCACCGTTCTTGTCGATCCGAATGTCAAAATACCAGCGTGATATTGCCGCGAAGATGAAGCAGTTGTGTTAATTGATTCGTATTTCACATTCGAGTCGAAGCTTGGGTGGCACAGGTTATTTCTTACGGTGGAATCGACGAGGGGAATTCGAACACTATTCGTAGTGTTTGAATTGTTGGAAGAAATGGTCGCATGGGGATGGTAAGTTTAACGAACAGTTTCAAATTATGTATTTCTGACGGTTTTAGATCTACCTGCTTGATTTATATCGGTTACGCTTCATGTTGACAAGTCCCTCAAAATGGCGGCCAAACTTGTAGATTACCGAAAATTAGGTAAGTTCACGGAGTTATAAAGTTCTCGTAAAGGTCGGGCCGCAAATTTTTTTTTCTGTAGTTACCTTTTCTATGGTACCTACTTCCTAGCTATGTTAGTTGGATCAGTTTAGAACGCCTCACTTTTTCAAAAATTTACTTTGAATCTGATCGGTTTTGGCGTCTGTGATTTAGGCGAACCAATAAGGTGTCATTCAAGTCTTCCTGCTTCCTTGATTGAAACGTGATGTTTACGAAAGTCGCCTCGATAGATAAGATAGAGTTAATACACATGGCTGTGGTATTTGTTTTTTGCTGAGTTCCTTAGTTTTTTGTAAATTGTCCTCCAAAGTCGTATGAAATTAAAGTCTTGAAAAGTGTCACGGCAAGCCTTTGCTCGAGTGAAATTTAACTTCCGTAAAACTCTGAAAAATAAAGAGATCCGATCAAACTGATTGTTGTTTTAGTATAGGTACATGAATGTCTTGCAACACACAAGAAACGAGCGAAATCCATGTCTCAAGCAAAATCGACCGGACCGCTCTTACAGAGACACTCTCTTAAGGTTCTTTAAGAAAAAAAAGCAAGACAAAAACTTCAATTCATTCTTTTCAGTTGAAAATGGAAATTCTTCTTGATACTTTTAATGGACAGAGTGTCAAAATAATTTGTTCTTGTCAACTGAGTTGATATTGTAACTTGGCAATGATAACACCGGAAATCGTGAGCGGATTAGAGTTTGTACTTCAATCTTCAGGTCAGACAGGAAGGCACGCAAGCTGATTTATGCAAATTAGCCACATACCGCTTGTTTATTTAGCTTCCCGTTAAAGGCGGGAAAGGGGTGAGTTTGTAAAATGAAAACGAACTCGTTACAGTTTCGTACATTCGACGTTCATCTTAAGAAACAAAAAATTGCCCGGGATATATTCCTCTTAATCAAAAGAGCATCATCCTCTCTTGTCTTAACTATGGATACTTCCCATTTGTCTAAACTGACCCAAAGGTTTGCAGCAGAAATATGTCCGCAATAGTAATTCATATATATTTTTAAACGTAGACAAATTATGTAATAACCAAATGAAGCAGGCAAAAAGTGAAATATTTGAGGTAAGTTCTGATTTACCATCGTGTTAACCGTTACATAAGCTCTTTATTTAGCTTGTTTCATTTAGTATTGTAAAAAAGATTCAATAACTCAATAATGCGCCTGCGTTTCTGATGGTTTAGTGGAAGAAATGGGACGACAGTTATTTTCATTTACGTTTTATTTATTTGTTTATTCGACATTTTTTAATTTGTTGATAAATTCATTTGTTTATTTTCTATTGCTTTATCGTTATGTCTTTTTCCTCGCTAGGAAGGGTAAATATTACCAAGAGATGAAAAAAACCGCTACATTTACCGGTTAAAACTTATTCTTTTTTCTTTTTTCCAAAACTACATCGTACGATGAAAGTAGTGCTTGAAAGAACAAAAATGCAAACCTTTCTGGTCATGTGACTTCAGCACTGAAGAGTGATCCATCAAACCATTGTTACAGGATTATAAGAAAAGCTTCTTAGGTCTGCAATACGTGCAAGAGCTGTGATTGTTGTGGCGCATGTGATTCTCAACGTTTAAAACCCAACCCTGTGAACTCGCTTTTTCCACAGGATGAATTTCAAGTTCGCGGAGCAATCAGGGACATGCACTGAGAAATCTTTAAGCGAGTCTATATGAACATAAAATCGCTTCCGATTTGGACGATAACGAGTATGAAAACTTTTAAATAGTACAGAAAAAACACTTTCAAATTTGTGACGGTAAATTTTACAACGCTCGTGACTATTCACTACCAGACCTGATCCCTGCTTTTGTCCCATATAGCAGTTTGGATTTTTCTTCCCTCAGCTCCGGTTTCCTGATTGCCAATTATGGGTACAGTAGAAACTCGACATAGCCTTTTTTTATTTTCCAGCGAAACCAAGGTACTAATGATTTTACAAGTTTTGAAATGATATTTCTGCGTTAATTTTTCAAACAACTTTATTTTAAAATGTTGTTTCTTTTTCCTAATTTGTCTCGCCTTATTAAATGGAACAAAACCTAAGAATATTTTTCAAAACATTTTAGAGCTTACACTTAAACTTAGTTAGAAAATCCAGTAGATGCCCATTTTTAAAAACAGTTGTCACCTTACTTCTCGTGCTTGTTGATTACTTATACATGTGAAATTATGCAATCATAAATTGTTCTTGAATTAAATTTTAATCAAAAATATATTTTCTTAGATTGAAAAACCCGGACTTAATCTATCCAGACCAATCAATGATTGAAAAAAGCAGCACGTGGTCTTAACGTTTTCCAGCTTTATATTCTCAGTCTATAAAAAAAGTCAAACTTGTTAAATGTTTCTATACAGCATTTAGTTTTTCTGCTATATTAGCAATTCTTTCAGGACTCGCCGTTAAATTTCTTGGTCTAGATTATTCAAATCATTGCCAACGATGCACAAAAATATCCCAGACTTAAAGAAAAAACAAAAACAAAATTTTAGATCGACGAAAAACCAATGAAGGAGAATATTAATAAACCGAGGAGAAACATGGATGACGAAAGATGAAGAAGATTGAAAGGGCTTGAAACTGACGAACTTGAAAGACCTGGGCGAATTACTTCAAATCAAAAGGTTGTTGTCTCCGGTTGTAATTGTAAGTCTTGATATTATTGCTGAGAGTTCTTCCAGAAAAGTGATAAAACAGCATTAAAGATAAAAAAAACACAGGTAAGGAGCGGCTCAAGTAGCAAAATTCACTTTTGAAAAAGTCTGATCTATTTCAAAATATACACTTTTTTCTCATCATAGCTAGTAACAAGAATACGCCCGTCTGGTACTTTTGTTATCGCCATAGGCTTAGATAAACGGGTGATACTTTTGCCAGTGAAGCGACCGTCTAAAGAAAACTGCTGAACTCTGTTATTGCAAAAGTCACACACTAAAAGATTATCGGAGCTATCTAAAAGCAAACCACGCGGCGGGTTAAATTGTCCATCTTGATTCCCTTTTTTGCCGAACCTGTATAAGAATGTTCCTAACTGATCAAAAGCTTTTATGCAGTCGTTGCCTGTATCAGATACGAGAAACATGTTTTTGTAAGGAGTGCAGCAGGTTGGACCAAGTAGTTTCTCTGGGCCTTTGTCTCCAAATGTGAAAATAGACTCTCCTTCCTCTGACATCACCTGTATCCTACCATTTCTATACTCGGTTACAACAATGCGTTCTTCATCATCCACAGTAACGTCTATTGGCATGCCAAACTCTCCTTTTTCTCTGCCTTTTTTCCCAAAACTTTTAACAACAGTTCCTGTGTTAATATTAAGTCGCTGTATTCTATCATTGTCATTATCTGCAATTAGGACTTCGTTGTCATTTAAAAACAAAATGCCATCAGGGAACTGAAATTGTCCTGTACTGCTACCTCGGCCTCCAATTTTTCTCAAACAGTTACCATCTTTATCAAACACATAAACACAGTGGCCATTGTTATCTGTCACAACTATCTGGCCTTCTGTATTCGCAGCAATTCCATACAACCCTTTGAGTGTGTTCCCTGGAAAGAGTTTCAAATTCAACTCCCTGACCACAACAAGTTCACGTTCTTTTACTTGCATAGTCATGGGACAGGTCGGTAGTTTATCGCCATTAATCTTCACCTCAATGCTATAGGCGCCAGCTACTTTGGGAGTAAACTTCAGTCTAAGATTGCCGTCTTCTTTCTCTTGAACAATCACGTCTGTAACATCTTTGACGGGTTTAATCAGCAATTCAACTCGACCCTTAAGATCAGCCTGGTTACTTATCTCTCCTCCAGATGTCTTTGGACATAACGTAAATTCTGCTTCTACGCCAGCCTGGAAAGTTTGATTCAGTCCTTCTAAAGTTGATTTGGCTGCCTTTGCAGTGCCTTCGGTGACTTCAATAAAACCCAGTTTCAAGTCCTTTTGAGATGTCGCAGTGAATTTGATGAACGTCGTCTGTTGATGTTTTGGAACTGCAACTCGCAGAAGCTCTTCAAATTTGGTCCTTAAAGTTTCTTTGTTCTGCATAATATCCGAGCTTGAGGTTCTCTGCACCAGGTTTTCCGCAAACTGAGCTGCTTGGTTCATTTGTTTTACTAAGGATTCCACTTCCTGTTTAGCCAAGTTAATTTTATGAAGTCTCGACACGCGTGTTGCCTCGAGGGATTCCAACGCCTCTCGCTCGCGCTCTCGAATATTTGCGATCATTTGTTCAGCTGTTTGCTCGACGCCTCGCTTAGCGGTTGCCAAATTGCTTTCCAGCTTAGAAATAGTTTCTTCAAACTGCTTAATGACTTCCTGGAGCTCGCTTTCCATTTTCTTGATCAATTTAGCGCCCGACATGATGTTATCCTTTTCCTCGTGTGCTGCTTTGTCGAGAAGAACAACTTTGTGGTTTTGATGATCCGTGACTATGCAAATTTGACAAATGCAAACTTGACACTGCGAGCAAAAAAACCGTATAAATTCCCTCTCGTGGAACTGTTGAGAACAAAACGGTTGTCGCTTTAAAAATACTTCGTAATCTTCTGTTTTGAAGTCTTGAACTGGCGTGACTTTGTGTCCTTGAAAAGACTTTTGGAGCAGTTCATGTGCATTGAAACAATCAGGGCACATGAATCGTCCGCAATCGAAGCAGTAGTACATCTGACAGTTGGTTGCGCTGCATTGATAACAAGTAATACTACTCACATCACCACTTTGTCGAACAGCGAGAAGACTCAACAGACTTTTATGGAAAAAGCTGTTAGGCAAACGGTCGAAGCGATCTCCTTCTGGTAAATCGATCACTGCCTGACACTCCGGGCATCGGAATTTTCCCTGTTTCTGGCTTACTCTTGCATGTTTCTCCAAACATTCACAGCAAAACGTGTGAAGACATGATATAGTTTTGGGCTCGGTGTAGGTATTCAGGCAAATGGAACAAGTAACTTGTTTCTTGAGATCTACCAAAAGCGACTCCATCAGTATTGACAATAAGTAAAAACGACATATGAAAGCGACGTGCGAAATTGAATGAGAGGTTTATTTCAGATTCTTAGAAAACAGAACAAAGTCCGTTTCAGCTGTTTGCCTGTAGCCAATCACGTTTCTAAGCTCAGTTGAGCCTCTGTAACGTTCTATTGTTTTTCTGAAAAGAGTCTCAACTTGTTGTCTGAGAACTTTATTTTTGGACAGTCTACAAAAATGGTCAGAGTTGACAAGTTTTAAATTGAAAGCTGTGAGAATTAAATATATGTTGAAAACTGATGGTGTCGAATATTTCAACGCGGACTGCTGTTTTTTCTCTCTTTTAGTGCTAAATATGAGCCCTTTTAATATTTTGCAGAATCTTGAGGATACTTAAGACTGTTTACTGAGAACGCAGTTTGAATGAATAAATGTTAAACTTTGTCTTAAAAACCGGCCACATGAACATCGAATGCATAAAACATTTATTTCCTTATTTTCTTTTGCTTTATCGTTATCCCTTTTTCCTTTCTAAAAAGTGTAAATGTTACCAAAAGATTAGAAAAAAACGCTTCATTTACTCACTGAAACGAGACTAGGGCTACGATATAGGTACGAGATGCGTCTTTCTCTGCCTCCCCTACCCCCCTCTCTTCCCCTCCTTCGTGTTTTTTGCAGATATTCCGTCGTCAGTGGCAACCCCTTCTCGCACGAAAGGAAATTTGCCTGACAACAACGTCATCAGCTAAGACCGAGATGATGATTCGTGATTTGCATTCCTCTGGCGAGACATTCGACTATATTTCTCATCTGTCTTATTTGAAATCTGTCCTCGGTTTAGTCATTCCTAGGAAGGAGGTAAGAGCTAAATAAGAACTCTTTTTTTACCATTTTTGATTCATTTATTAACTCATTTAATTATTGCCTTACCTTTGAGTCAGTTTCTTTGTAGTAAAGGCAAATATAGAAGAGATGAAAAGCATTACATTTACTCGCTAAAACTTTTCTTCTTTTTTTTCCCAAAAATTATATCTTATCATAAAAGTAGTGCTAAGATTGTTGTGGCACTTGCGATTCACAATGATTAAAACCCAAACCCGTAAACTCGCTTCCTCCACGGGACGAGTGTCAAGGTCGCTGAGCAATCAGAGACATGTACTGAGAAATCTTTCAGAGAGTTTATATGAGCACGAAATCGCTGCAGCTCAGCCGATCACAAATATGAAAACTTTTAAAAAGTGCACTGAGAACTACATGTTCAAATCTGTGAGGGTTAATCTTACAACGCTATTGACGCTTCACTACCACAGCTTATCCCTGCCTTTGTCGTATGAAGAGGTATGGAGTTTTGTTGCCTCAGCTCCGGTTTCCTGATGGCTTATTATAGTTAGACTATAAATGAATTTGACATAACCTCTCTTTTATTTTCCAGGGAAACCAAGGTCTGATGATTTCGCAATTTTTGAAATGATGTTTCAGGATAAATTTTCAAAATAATTATTTCAAATTGTTATTCAATTTAAAACCGGAATATTTTCTTATCATTCATAACAACAAACTGAAAATAGCTTTTAAGCCTCATTTATTCAATGCATTCCTAATTTGTCTCGCCTTATTATATGGAACAAAAACCTAAGACAATTTTTCAAAAAAGTTTAGGGCTAACACTTAAGCTTAGTCAGAAAATCAGTAACCACCTCTAATTATGACGTAATTTCCCAGTGAATGCACATCTTAAAAAACAGTTGTCATCTTACTTCTAATGCTTGTTGATTACTTATACAAGTGAAATTTTGCAATCATAAACTGTTCTTGAATTAAATTTTAATTAACATATATTTTCTTAGATTGAAAAACCCGACTTAATCTAGTCAATGATTGCAAAAAGCAGCACATGGTCTTAACGTTTTCCAGCTATATATTCTCAGTCTATGCAAAGAGTCAAACTTGTCGAATGTTTCTCTACAGCATGTAGTTTTTCTGCTATATTGGCAATTCTTTAAGGATTCGCCGTTAAATTTCTTGGTCCAGATTATTCAAATCCCTACCGACGATGCGCAAAAATACCTCGAACTTAATGAAAAAACAAAAACAAAGCCTTTAGATCGGAGAAAAAACAATTAAAGATGATATTAATAAACCGAGAAGAAACATGGATGGCCAAGTGACGAGGGACGGAGAAGATTAAAACGACTTGAAACTGACGAACTTGAAAGACCTGGGCTAATTACTTCAAGTCAAAAGGTTTTTGTCTGCAAGTATAATTGTAAGTCTTGATATGATCGCTAAGAATTCTTCCAGCCAAGTAATAAAATAGCATTAAAAATAAACACAGGTAAGGAGCGGCTCAAGAAGCGAAGTTCACTTTTGAAAAAGTCTATCTCAAAATGTACACTTTTATCTTATCATTGCTAGAAACAAGAATACGCCCGTCTGGTGCTTTTGTTATCGCCACAGGCGTAGATAAAGGAGTGATACTTTTGCCGGAGAAGCGACCGTCTAAAGAAAACTGTTGAACTCGGTTATTGCAAGTGTTACATACCAGAAGATTATTGGAGCTGTCTACAAGCAAACCATGCGGCCAGTTAAATTTTCCATCTTGATACCCTTCTTTGCTGAACTTGTATAAGAATGTTCCTGACTGATCAAAAGCTTTTATGCAGCGGTTGCCTGCATCAGTTACGAGAAACATCTTTTTGTAAGGAATGCAGCAGGTTGGCCATGAAAGTTTCTCTGGGCCTTTGTCTCCAAATGTGAAAATAGATTCTCCCTCCTTTGACATCACCTGTATCCTATTATTGCCCCTCTCGGTTACAACAATGCGCTCTTCATCATCCACAGTAACGTCTTTTGGCTCGTCAAACTCTCCTTTTTGTCTGCCTTCTTTTCCAAAACTTTTCACAACAGTTCCTGTCTGAATGTTAAGTCGATGTATTCTGCAATTGCCCGAGTCTGCAATTAGGACTTCGTTGTCATTTAAAAACGAAATGCCATTAGGGAACTGAAATTGTCCTCCTATTTTTCTCATACAGTTGCCATCTTTATCAAATACATAAACACAGTGGCCAACGTCATCTGTCACAACTATCTGGCCTTCTGTATTCACAGCAATTCCATACAACCCTTTAAGCGTGTCCCTTGGAAAAAACTTCAACTTCAACTCCCTGACCACAACAAGTTCACGTTCTTTTACCAGCATAGTCATAGGACAGGTCGGTAGTTTATCGCCATTAATCTTCACCTCAATGCTATAGGCGCCAGGTACTTTGGGAGTAAACTTCAGTCTAAGATTGCCGTCTTCTTTCTCTTCAACAATCAAGTCTGTAGCATCTTTGACGGGTTTAATCAGCAATTCAACTCGATTTTTTAGATCAGGCTGGTTACTTATCTCCCCTCCAGATGTCTTTGGACACAACGTAAACTCTGCTTCTAAACCAGCCTGGAAAGTTTGATCCAGTCCTTCTAAAGTTGATTTAGCTGCCTTTGCAGTGTCTTCTGTGACTTCAATAAAACCCAGTTTCAAGTCCTTTTGAGATGTCGCAGTGAATTTGATGAATGTCGTCTGCTGATGTTTTGGAACTTCAACTCGCAGAAGCTCTTCAAATTTGGTCTTTAAAGTTTCTTTGTTCTGCATAATATCCGAGCTTGAGGTTCTCTGCACCAGGTTTTCCGCAAACTGAGCTGCTTGGCTCATTTGTTTTGCTAAGGATTCCACTTCCTGCTTAGCCGAGTTTATTTTATGGAGTCTCGAAACGCGTGTTGCCTCGAGGGATTGTAACGCCTCTCGCTCCCGCTCTCGAATACTTCCGATCATTTGTTCAGCTGTTTGCTTAACGCCTCGCTTAGCCGTTGCCATATTACTTTCCAGCTTAGAAATGGTTTCTTCAAACTGCTTAATGACTTCCTGGAGCTCGCTTTCCATTTTCTTGATCAATTTAGCGCACGACATGATGTTATCCTTTTCCTCGTGTGCTGCTTTGTCGAGAAGAACAACTTTGTGGTTTTGATGATCCGTGACTATGCAAATTTGACAAATGCAAACTTGACACTGGGAACAAAAAAACCGTGTAATTTCTCTCTCGTGGAACTGTTGAGAACAAAACGGTTGTCGCCTTAACAATGCTTCGTAATCTTCTGTTTTGAAGTCTTGAACTGGCGTGACTTTGTGTCCTTGAAAAGACTTTTTAAGCAATTCATGTGCGTTGAAACAATCAGGGCACATGAATCGTCCGCAATCGAAGCAGTAGTACATCTGAGGGTTGGTTGCGCTGCATTGATAACAAGTAATGCTACTTTCCTCACCACTTTGTCGAACAGCGAGAAGACTCAGCAAACTTTTATGGAAAAAGCTGTTAGGCAAACGGTCGAAGCGATTTCCTTCTGGTAAATCGATCGCTGCCTGACACTCCGGGCATCTGAATTTTCCCTGTTTCTGGCTCACTCTTGCATGTTTCTCTAAACATTTACAACAAAACGTGTGAAGACATGATATAGTTTTGGGCTCGGAGTAGGTATCGAGGCAAATGGAACAAGTAAGTTGTTTCTTGAGATTTACCAAAAGCAACTCCATCAGTATTGGCAATAAGTACAAACGATATATGTAAGCGACGTGTAAAATTAAATGAAGGGTTTATTTCAGATTCCTAGAAAACAGAACAAAGTCCGTTTCAGCTGGTGGCCTGTAGCCAATCACGTTCCTAAGCTCAGTTAGAGCTCTGTAGCGTTCTATTGTTTATGTGAAATGAGTCTTAACTTGTTGTCTGAGAGCTTTATTTTTTGACAGTATGCAGAAACGATCAAGGTTAACAAGTATTAAATTTTTAGCTATGAGAATTTAAAGATATGTTGAAAAGTGATAGTGCCGGATATTTAAACACATACCGCTGTTTTTGATGGTCAATTGATTTTGAAAGTTCCCGCGTGATCATCTGTGAGTTTTTCTTCCTTTTAGTGCTAAACATGAGCTTTTTCAACAATTTCGCAGAATCTTGAGGTTTAGGTGATATTTCTGCTTGACTTAAGATTGATTATTGAGAACGCAGTTTGAATGAATAACTGTTAAACTTTGTTTTAATAACCAGTTACATGAAGTGTGAAATGATATGTATGTTGACAAAATTGAAGTGAGCGGGACAATAGATCTATAATTTGCAGCGTCGCTTTTTAATCATTATTATTTTTTTTGTGATAACGAACACCATACGATCAGACATAATTAGAATTCAAACATTTTGTCGACCTTTTTTTAACCTAACTCTAACAATTGCTCTTATCAAAATTCTCCATCCTTAAAAGTTCTTTATTATCTGTGTTCTCTTTGTTCTTACTAAAAGAGGATCCTTTTTCCTGTCCACACTCTTACCTTTTTGATGTTAACCTTCAAAGTAACGCTCTCATTTCGAGATTCCTTCTGCTTAGCGGCAGTTCATGGTGTCGATAAAATTTCACTACATTCTGTTGATTCAGTTCTAATTGTTTAAAGGACACGATCACTCCAAAAATCGTATACTTTTGTAACCAGCAGCAGAAAGTTTACACCAAGTCAAGGTCTAAACCCATTTTTTCAGCTTCCAAAATTGCTTCGATCCCTATGAAAACTTATACCGCAAAATTCCTCACACGCACCGCTATTTTGAGTAGCTAATAATTCGCGCGGGGTAAATAGGTTACATTTCATTTGGTGTGCGCCTACACAGGATACCTCTCTTTCTCTGAGAATAAGACCACTCGACTGTTTTGGTCTTAAAAGTATCATTAGAAGATGATTTTCTTTAAGGAGGTTTGTGGCATATGTCTTACCCAGATCTATTTCGGTAACATCTCGAATCAATAGACAGGAGTGAGCCCAGGTAAGCAACTACAATGTCTTTTAAGAGGAACGTCGCGCCGAGATACACACGGTGACTGGGTTACGGTTCAGTTAAAAGAAAATGCTTTCCTTTGCTTTTACCTAGAAGGAAGTTTGCTCGAGTTGCTTAACTCCGATATTACCTATAACTTTTTGATTCAGCTCATATACGACTAGACTTTGAAGTGGCGTTTCTGTGTTTTCTGAAATCTTAGAACTGGTACCAGGTACGTATAACTGAAGCATAAACAAATAAAACCGTTGAATACGAATTTGTGGTGTAAATTAGACAGGGGCTTCGACACCGATGGTGACATTTCATGACCCTTTGTGGATTTCATGAATTGAGACCCTGTGTGAATAAAAGCTTTCAACGACTCTTGAAAAAGTAAACAATGATGTTAAAACTAAAGTTAACTTGGAAACGCAACGCACGTGACAAAAGGGCTTCAAAGCTTACTATATGGTTGTAAATTAAAAATATTCAAGACGAAACATTTTCTTCATGACAAAATAGCGTATCTATCTTCAATCTCGTAAGAATTGCCCCTACATTAAACTTTTCGTATCATATCTACTGCAAGTTTCACTGTTTCAAAAAGGTGTATGCAAATCGTAACTTGAAAATAAACTCGAACAAAAACCTTGATAATAATTTCGATCTTTGATTACATACTTTTTGCGCGAAACTCTCTCAAAGGACATTTAACTTCTTCATGGCAGACTGAATATGACTTTGTGTGTTTGTAAATCTACTATGACGTAATTGTCAAATTTGGCAGTTTTCTTAATGGATCACTTAGCACAGTCTTAAGAACCTGTAGCTTGTATCTTGCAGTGCCTTGCACTATTAGCGACAGATTTTTAAGGTAACAAACAGAGGATAAAAAAAGTCCTTTGTTCATTGTAAAAGTACTTTGAAGAAAAAAAAATCCAAATATTTTTACTTTTTTTACAAGTTTTACAAAAATACCACAACGACATGACGGCTATAGTGAAAACAAAGAGCGTTTCTTTATGTAAAACAATTGGGAGATATGGATTTGGACACTCGTGTGTCGCTATTTTATTGTTTAATCCCACAGGTTGCTTAAGAAAAGCTGTAAATAAAAAACAAACAAACAAACAAACCATTAGTTGTCATTGTACGCGGTGCGGCTGACCTGCCAGAAAGTTCTTACTAGATATGAGTTTGCACAAATCCAGCTTCGTGTAAACAAATCCACGTTAGTCTGTGAGATTCCACGCATGTCTGAGCGCTCCGTGGACACCAGATAAAGTCATGATTCATTCATGTGTTGAAGTTAAGGCAGCCGGCTCGTTGCTAAAAATTTCTTGCAATATTAGCTGTCTCCCGAAATTATCTGCTACATGCTCCACTTTCCACGAGCGAGATAACCAACACTCCAGAGAAGCGCTTATCAAGAAAGATGTGTCACTCTCGCGTGTGAATCACCCAGTGAATCAAAACAACGCAGGCCTTCAATGATTTAACAGGTCCTTTTTTACATTTTGCTTTACAGGAAGTGCCTTTCCTGTAACGCAGGTGAACACCTGCCAGCCGAACCCCCAAAGTTGAATGCAACATGAGCGAGGTGGGTGGGGTTATAAAACGAAGTCATTACAGTTTTATGCATTCGACGTTGATCTCTACAAAAAAAATTGTCGGGGACATATTCCTCTTAACCAAAAGAGTATCATACTCTCTTGTCTTAACTACGGCTACTTCCCATTTGTCTAAACTGACCCAAAGGTTTCCAGCAGAAATAAGTCCACACTAGTAATTCATCATGTATACTTGTAAACGGAGACAAATTATGAGATTACCAAATGAAGCAGGCCATAAGTGATATATTTGAGGTGAGTTCTAATTTTCCATCATGTTAACCGTTCAATAAGCACTTCATTTAGTTTGTTCCATTTAGTTTTGTATAAAAGATTCAATTACTTAACAATGCGCCTACGTTTTTGATGGTTTAGTGCCAGAAACGGGACGACAATTATTTCCAATCACGTTTTATTTATTTGTTTATTGAACAATTTTTTGAAAATTTATTGATGAATTCATTCGTTTATTTTCTATTGCTTTATTGTTATTGAAGTGTGCTCTGCCAAGATGGGGGTACTAGTGTAGATATACAAAGCAGATTGAACAAAGCAAGAAATGCCTTCATGAGCTTAAGATCAGTGTGGAGGTCAGCAAGCTACAGCACAAAGGCAAAGCTTAGAGTCTATCAAAGTTGCGTATTGTCAACTCTCCTTTAAAGCTCGGAATGCTGGCGAATGACAGAACAGGACCTCTCAAAACTGGCATCCTTCCACACAGCCAACCTCAGGAAGATTCTGAGAATCTTCTGCCCTCGGAAAATATCAAACGACCAACTACTGAGGCAAACCAAGCAGGAGGATATTCGTGCACTTGTCAACAGGAGAAGATGGAGGTGGATCGGTCATGTGATGCGGAAGGCCAGTAACAACATAGCCAGAATTGCAATTCACTTGACACCTGAAGGCAAGCGAAGCAGAGGGCGCCCGAAAACAACTTGGCGCAGGACAGTAGAGAAGAGACTAAGGGGGCTCAATTTTAGCTGGAGCACAGGATTTCGTTGCTGACCTATGTGCCACACAGGCATTATGGGTAGTAAGTAAGTAAATAAGTTATTGTTATACCTTTTTCCTCATTAGGAAGGGTAATGTAATCAAGAGATGAAAAAAACCGCTACATTTACTCGTCAAACTTTTCTTTTTTTTTTTCTTCCAAAAATTATATCCTACCACGAAAGTTGTGCTCGAAAGAACAAAAATGCGAACTTTTCCGGTCATGTGCTTCCGGCAAAAAGTGATCCATCAAACCATTTTTGCAGGATTAAAAAAAGCTCCTTAGGTCTGCAATGCGTGCCAGAGCTGTCATTGTTGTGGCACGTGCGATTCACAACGTTTAAAAACCAATCCTGTAAAACTTGCTTCTTCCACGGGATGAGTGTCGAGCTCGCTGAGCAATCAGGAACGTACTGAGAAATCTTTCAGCAAGTTTATGCGGGCATGAAATCGCTGTAGTTTAGCCGATTACAGGTATGGAAACTTTTGAACAGTACAGAAAACCATGTTCAAATCTGTAAGGATTCACCTGAGGTACGGAGTTTTGTTGCCTCAGCTCTATTGTCCTGATGGCGAATTATTGTTAGAAAATAAATGAACTCAACATAACTCTTTTTTAATTTCAAGGGGAAACCAAGGTACTAATGATTTAGCAATTTTTTAAAAATGTTTCCCACTGAATTTTTTAAATAACTTTATCTAAAAACTAATCATTAATAACGACAAATTGTACATAACTTTTAAGTCTTATTTATTGAATGCATTCCCAATTTGTCTCGCCT